>NW_027248281.1:9913762-10213762 GCF_041260155.1 Ptychodera flava
TTGGGATGCAAAGATCGAAGAAGATGACCGGAAGAAATGGAAAAGGTGGCTGTTAGATCTTCCAAAACTAGAAAAAGTTTCAGCCCCGAGGTGCTACAAACCGACAAACGAGTTCAAGTACGTGAGATACATCACTTTTCTGATGCCCATGAACACGGATATATAGTCGCATTGTATATTCGACTCATAAACGCAGACCGAAGAATTCACTTCGCCTTCCTTATGGGGGAATCAAGAGTTGCATCACTGAAGAAAATAACCATCCAACGTCTGGATCTAAAAGCAGCTACAGTTGATGTAAGAATGAATAGACTATTAGAGGAAGAACTCGACATCAAAAATGGCAAGGTTAAGTTATACGTCTTGACAGATTATAGTACATTGTTGATCAAGTTCTGTATAAACAAAACATCCCAATTCCAAATTGTATCCTACCGAATCAACATTATATTTAATGAATCAGATAGTAAACGGTGGAGGTATGTTGACATGAAATCCAATGCAGCTGAAGGCTCACCTAGAGGATGGAGTGTAAAGAAATTCCTGCAAAACAAAAGATGGCTGTAAGGACCAGATTTCCTCTGGAAAAAGGAAAGTGAATGGTGTGTTCCACAAAACATATATTTCCAGAGCACTATGTAATATAGACCCAGAAGTCAAGCATGAAGTATACGTATCCAGCACTGTTTTAGTAGAGCAAACATTAGCAGTTGAGAAGATCCTGTTACGCTATTCCAGCCCTATGAAAATAAGAAGATAGTTGGATGGTTCCGTTTGCAAGGAAAAAAACTTCAAAATCATTGTGGCAAAAAAGACAAAGCAATATGCACCGGCAAAATGCTTGATATCTGTGCATATGTCAAACACGTTAAGTATACAAGAAGGTATACTACTGAAATGCATAAGTACAGTGTACATTTGGAGTGCAAAGATCAGCATTACGTATAATCTTGTACTTGGTGAAAACACTATAATACAGGCCAATACAGGCACGTATTTCAGCCTGTATTTAGGGTTAATACATGTAAATAAAGGGCAATACAGAGTGATACAGGAAACACAAATACAACCCTGTATTTACCTGTATATGCATTCTTACAAATACACTGTAAATACAGGTAAATTAAGGTTAATGCAGATTACAAATACAACTTGTATCAATCATGTATTTGACATGAATTTGTATGGAGTTGAACATTCTAAAGACATGTGTAGACTTAAGGGGGAGCCCCCTCATTCGCAGACACTTATCTTCAACCTGACTTTTCACCATTAAAAGGAATCTTTAACCGGACATGTAGTATATGTTTGGATAGCTCAACAATTGAAGATTACAAAAATTGTAGGAAAATTTCAAAACCTGTTTGCGTGTGTTTGTTTTGCTCAAAAATGTGTGTTTTTGAGTTTTTCACTTAAAAAAGTGAAAGTGCGAGAGGGTAATGGCCATCGATAAGCCATTTACTGCAATCCATAGCAGGTTAAGGTGTGTAAAAAACCGTGTCTTGGATTTTTGATACCCCGCTCTGTTTTTGCACACCCGTACGAAAGATCAAAACTTGCTACATATTAGTACATATATGTTACAAATTTGATACACACTTTAATTGAACATGTGAAATATGCACCAAGTTTGTACTAGTTTGGTACACACTATGGGATTTTCACCATGGTAGTTGTGACATTTGTACCAAGCTTGTAGATATATGTGAAACACAAATCAAGTTTGGTACAAACTTCAGATTTTTTTAGCTGTCCCACGTGGCACTGTTTTGTCACAGAATTGAAACAATGATCGAACTACGTACCCTGTGTTCATTGTACAAAATGACAAATTAGTTCTTTTTTATTCAAAACATTTTTAAATACTCTCGGTTGTTAAACACATATGAATTAGGTTACGCGTGGAATGCACAAATTTATAAAAACCATTGAGGTAGCTACCTCCATATCAAACCATTGCAACATCATGAATGAAAAACATCAAAAGTCAACTAAGCTGCCATTTTTCAAACAATTTCCTTGGACATATTTTAAATGATAAGGATCCAAAAATGGTACTCGAATTCCATTGTAAAGACTTTTTTGTTCCGTTCACTAGTCGTAACCACTGAAAGTACCTGTCATGTGTCCGCCAAAACACATTCACACTGTCATACCAGTACGCTCAGAGCAGGGAAAAGTCATTGCCACGGCTATAAATGATACTTGCATTATTACACATGTCCAAAGACCATGGATCCCGGCTGACACCAAATGTCTTCAAATGATTGATTTCAAGTGCATAAAAGTTGGTAAAAAAGTAATATACTCTTCCATTTCTCGAGAAACTGACGTTTCAGATAAATGATAGCATCGAGGTCACAGGTCACACAGCCTATTATGTATTTGAACTTCGACCTTACAAGATCACATGTCGTGAAGAGAGACACTTGATTGGCTAAGTTGGCCAACACCAGCATTTGAATTCCACTGCACCATAGCAAGTCATGGATCATGCACTGCTCCAGCAGTCAAATTTACAACCTTTTTACCTGCCGTTTTGGGGAGAAATTGTAGACTATTTCTGTCATCGGACGATTAAGGGAACAAAGAAGAGATTTGGGAGTACAATTGTTGTTTGATGAAGGACACATTGCCTCCGTTCGACACCGAGAGTTTATGTAAGTTAAACACATTCAGTGGATCATGGATGTCCGTTATAAGCTCAAATGACCTTGGACAATTCCGCGGGATTTCAGTTAAGTTTCAAGCTAGAGTTTGCTGCTTTGACACTTTCCATGCCACAGAGGACCATTTCAAACCAACCACTGTTCATTGAGAACATCATGATGACAAGAAGTGAGACTGTCCCTATCGATCATTGCATTGGTTCTTATGATAGAAACTCCACTGCATGCTGTGCATTGGACAAATCGGACATGGCAGAGTTATTTTCGTCACAGTTGTCAGTATCTTACGGTGGAAGCAATATTTTGGACTCGGCGGAACTAATCTATCATCCAAGTGATGTGGAATGTGGTTGTGTTTAGTTGTTTGCTTTTTGAAGTTGGACTGAACACTAAGTGTCTGTTCAAATATCGCTGTTAAGTCAAGGTCATCCCATGAAGTTTTTTTTTTGTAGCTCTGGACAATGTTTTTCGATGATTTTGCGTTTTGATTTGAACATGTAATAATACAACATTAAGTTAAAACTCTTATGTTTTCCATGTACATTCAATCGGAAAGGTATTTTGAAATGTTTAAAGTGAATTTTATTCGTCAACAAAAGTATATATGTCACAAAAATTACAAAATTTTTTGAATAAGTTTTTCATAGTTAACTATCTATGAGACTTTAATATTTTTTCACCACTCAGTTTCTATTTGGTACACAGTAAAAAAAATTGTGATCTGTATGATCTTCTTTAAAGAGACAGAATTTACCATTTTTCAATCTAAATTCCATTGTCAGGGAATGTTTTGAATTAGAGTGTACAGTACATATATGCCAAAAAGAATATATTTTACAGCTCATTTTATGTATAAAGTACAAAGATTGTATGTTTATTATAGTAGAGATACTGTTTTATTCTGCAGTAATATATTGTGTTTTTTAGTTAACAAAATTTATTGTGTGAGAAGTTTTTTCTTTTTACAGTGTAGTAAAGTTGAATGTGTCGTAGGGGGAGTGCGTGTTGGATGTAGTAATTTCCTCTCAACTTTTTCATAGATGTTCAACCTAACATCTGGATACATGACTCTAAGGTGAATTTTAGAATGTGCTGCTCACAAGGTAAACATATCTAAAGAGTGTACATTTATAAGCCAGTTAAGAAAGAATCATTTGTATACAATACAATGGGGAGTAGCAGCACGATGATGTCATGTACCACATGTTGTGTGAGCATTACTTTGAAAAAGACGCTGTCAGGAATTACAATCATCGAAATCCCCTGAAATGTTACCAGGGCAACAGTAGGTCTGCTGTTGCTAAGGCAACAGATACCATGCCCATGATATTGAATTCCCCCCCCCACATCTCCAAGCTTGGTGCACACTCAATACAAACAAAAACAAAATGACCTCTACATTCTCTGTACAAACTTGGTGCAATGTTCATCACACTCTCCACACATACTTGCTGCAAACTTAGCCTATGTTTGAATCAAAGTGTATATAACTGACTAGCAAGATTGTGCTTGTTTGGATGTCAGAATTTGTATCAAGTTTGTAACAAATAAGGAATGCAAACTTGTGGCAAATTTTGATCTTTCGTAAGGGCAATTAGCCTTGAAAGTGAGAAGTGGATTTTGAATAAATTATCAGCTTTTGTCCACGTTTGTCACGATATCTTTTGTTTTTGGAACATTATCGGAATTCTGAGACAAGCTTTTGTAGAAACAGTCACTAACTACAACCTGTACAAAGATAAGGCTAATCCGTAAACGTGGCGCCAAGTTACACTCTCCAGAAGTTGCGATACATTGCCAAAAACGGAACAGAGTAAATCGCAGAAATGTGTATGGGACCCTTGGAGTCGCACAAAATCAGCTAAAATTCCGGTTCGCTCACATTTTCGGTGGAAATTCCCAGCCCATAATAAAGTACGGGACTTTTTACACAATTGTCTAAATTTGTGGTATGAATGAAATGATACATGACGTGAAAATTGGAAGAAAATGAACATTGAAACGGCCAGTTCGCGGCGTAAGTGTTAGGCTTCAGAAATCAATATGTATGCTGATGACACAGCGGCACAGGCGGTTGGCCACAAAATCCAAGAACTTGAAACTAAGCTCAATGGCGACATGGCATCCATTTTGAGTTGGTGTTGTAATAATAACATGTGTATAAATATAGAAAAGACCAAGGTGATGGTCATTGGGACCTCCAAGAAAAAATCTAGAACAGACAAATGTATAAACGTTGTTTGTAGTGACAAGCAGCTTGAATGTGTTAAGCAAGAAAACCTTTTAGGTCTGTCAATTGATGATACTTTGACCTGGGATGAAGTATGTGGTAAAGTTGCTTTTAGGCTTTTACAGTTAAAGTGAATACGATAATTCTTAACTAAGAAAGCAATGTTGACGTTTTATAACTGTTTCATTTTACCTCATTTTGATTATTGTTCGAACATATGGGGTCATTGTTCAACCACTCTTTTATCTTGTATAGAAGACAGCAGAAATCTGTGGCTAGAGTGATTTTAGATCAAGATTTTAATACTCCAAGTTATGTTTTATTTAAATCTTAAGGTGGTTGCCGATTCGTGAAAGTATTTCATACAATGAATCAGTTTTAATGTACAAAGTTCTGAATTACTTTGCTCCTGATTATCTTAACGTTTTTAGAGGTGTAAAGCAGATCAACGGACGTAACACAAGGTCTGCAAACAGAGAAGATCTGTATATTCCAGGGCATAGAACCCAATTTTTCAAAAGAAGTTTTATGTACAACGGGGTTAAAATATGGAATACTTTGCCTGGAGAGATCAAATCTAGCTCTTCACTTCTATCATTCAAAAGAAATTGCAAGTGCCATTTTTGGACACAGTGGTGCGAAGCACCAAAGGTGTCCTATGTCGCCACAATGTCTGTGTGTGTGTCCGTCTGTCCGTCCGTCCGTCCGTCCGTCCGTCCGTAGACAGATTTTGTTCCACTCATAACTTAAGAACTCTTAGGTCCAATGTCACGCAATTTGGTATTTGGTATTATCATGATGAGACTTAGATCTGATTAGATTTTGGTGGGTGTGGCTTATTAATTAATTGCTCATTTGCATATTTTATGACTTTTTTTCGTTCACGCAGATATCTCAGAGACGCCTGGAATGATTTCGTTCAAACTTGGTAAAAAGATAGTACTCTACCTCATACAGATGCACGTTGATTTGTTTCTCAATGCAATCAAATTTGGCCGTGTTAGAGGACTTTTTAGTTTTCACCTCCATAGACTCCCATGTATAAGGCAGTCCATAGACTCCCATGTATAAGGCAGTCCATAGACTCCCATGTATAAGGCAGTCCATGGACTCCCATGTATAAGGCAGTCCATAGACTCCCATGTATAAGGCAGTCCATAGACTCCCATGTATAAGGCAGTCCATAGACTCCCATGTATAAGGCAGTCCATAGACTCCCATGTATAAGGCCAAGAAAAATAAAAATTTAGTTTCTCATCGTATTCATATTGCAAAAAGGATGCAGTGACACAGTTTTTAGTCCCCACAGATAAAGTCCAGGGGGCTCATTGATTGGGTCATGTCAGTCCGTTAGTCCACCAATGTGAGTCCATCCGTTCACGCAGATATCTCAGACGCTTTGACAAAAGTCACGTGACCTTTGACCTCAAATATACATATTTGTCCATAACTCGGTAACCACAAGTGCTAAACCTTTCATATATGGTATGATGGGACACCCTATGATGCCACATATTGTACCTCATTAATTATGTGCATATCTAATTTTGAGCAAGAAAATAGAGCTAGAGGTCTGATTTTTGCTATATATGGATAACTTAGCAATACAATTTTTTTGACAAAATGTCATGTGACCTCGGTGACCTTTGACCTCAAATATACATATTTGTCCATAACTCAGTAATCACTAATGCTACACCCTTCATATTTGGTATGATGGGACACCTTATGACGCCACATATTGTACCTCATTAATTATGCACATATCTAATTTTGAGCGAGCCAATAGAGCTAGAGGTCTGATTTTTGGTATGTAGGGATAACTTAGCAATACAATTATTTTGACAAAATGTCACGTGACCTCGGTGACCTTTGACCTCAAATATACATATTTGTCCATAACTTGGTAACCACAAGTGCTACACCCTTCATATTTGGTATGATGGGACACCTTATGACGCCACATATTGTACCTCATTAATTATGCACATATCTAATTTTGAGCGAGCCAATAGAGCTAGAGGTCTGATTTTCGGTATGTAGGGATAACTTAGCAATACAATTTTTTTGACAAAATGTCACGTGACCTCGGTGACCTTTGACCTCAAATATACATATTTGTCCATAACTCAGTAAGCACAAGTGCTACACCCTTCATATTTGGTATGTTGGGACACCTTATGACGCCACATATTGTACCTCATTAATTATGCACATATCTAATTTTGAGCGAGCCAATAGAGCTAGAGGTCTGATTTTTGGTATGTAGGGATAACTTAGCAATACAATTTTTTTTTAAAAATGTCACGTGACCTCAATGACCTTTGACCTCAAATATACATATTTGTCCATAACTCAGGAACCACAAGTGCTACACCCTTCATATTTGGTATGATGGGACACCTTATGACGCCACATATTGTACCTCATTAATTATGTGCATATCTAATTTTGAGCAAGCCAGTAGAGGTAAATGTATGATTTTTAGTATATAGGGACAGACTATAGGATAGAAATTTTTTGAAAAAATGTCATGTGACCTCGATAACCTTTTACCTAAAATACACGATTATGTCAATAAATAAGTAACCACAAGTGCTATGTCCTTTATATTTAGTAGGATGGGAGACCTTATGACAACACATGCTTTACCTCGTTAATTATGCCCACATATAATTCTGGGCAAGCCAATAGAGCTAGAGGTCTGAATTTTGGCATATATGGATTAATTAGCAATACAATGGTTTTTTTTTCAAAATGTCACGTGACCTTGATGACCTTTGACCTGAATATGCATATATATGCATAACTCAGTAACTACAAGTTCTTTACGCTTCAATTTGATAGGATAGTAGACCTTAAGATGTCACATCTTGTACCTCATTTATTTTGCACATATGTATTTCTTGGCTGGCCAATACAGCTAGAGGTCTGATCTTTTTTCCCGATTTAGAACCATAACTTAGATTGTTTGAAAATGGGAACAATGACATAGACCTATGTGTCCATAGATCTGAACATATACACTCCAGTGATACTTCTTAATGACCTCATTTCCCTGCCCCATCAAGACCAATACTCCTATTACAAGTGGGGACTATGTCATTGTCAATGACTTGTTACTTCTAGAATATACAGAATATTATCTCACATAGTGAGTGTCTGAATATTATTCTGAATTGTATTCCAAAGCACATTCTGAAAGGACTCTTCTGAATATACAGAATATTATCTCACATAGTGAGTGTCTGAATGTTAATCTGAATTGTATTCCTAAGCACATTCTGAAAGTAACTCCTCTTAAAATTTCACATTCTTTGCCACTGCACCATCTCCCTAATACATACTGATGACCCACGGTGTCCACTCAAGTCTCACTTTGATTTTAAATAGATGGGTAAATCTTACTGTTATGTAATTTTAAATTTGTTTTTAGATTGTTTTACTTGTAGCGTTTTTACATTTTTTTTAGTATAAAGTTTTCTTCCTGAATTATTTTTTAATGTAAATATTGTTAATGTTATTATACTCGACTCTGTGTGAGATAGCCTCAGGCTCAACAGTTTATCGAGTTTAAATAAAGTCTAATAATAATAATAATAATAATAATAATAATAGGCTTTATTTACACAACTGTCATTGCAAGCTAAATCTGGGGATAATCTTCTTGCTAAATACAAACTAGCGTATTAACTGTGTACTGTAGTGTACCAGTTAAATTTGATTATCAAGCGAATAAATGGTTGGCTGCGTATATACTTCGTAAAAATTATGTGATTTTGCATGTCAAGTCCGATGACATTGTGTTTTCCTCTCCTTTTGTTGCGCAATCGTCATCGCGTTTTCTGCTTCCTGCCTGGAGAGAGACACGTGACAATGAATTTACAATATGGTATATATATATACCGACAAAGACGAAGTCCATTCAGACGCCGTGTTCGTGCGTACGTTAGCTCACTGTCCCGGATGATGGTTAGCGTTTACGTTGCGTACTGCATGTAGAAGTACGACCACAATCCGCCTTGAAAATGGCATGGGGCTAAAAACGGACAGCTACATGAACGCGGTTTCCGACCTAAGAAGCACCAGTGCCGGGCTAACTTTGTGTTGTGCCAGGTTAGAACCAATCGTTAGGCTACACTAAATATAAAACCTGATAATATCTGGTATCTTAAACGATTTCCTAATAGTAAGATAAAAAGTTGGCTAACTGGGCTTTTGCAGACGTAAAAAAATCGTCTGACAATATTATCATCAGTCGCAATTAGTTCGGAGCGGGATCAATTTTGAATGTCGGACTTCATTAGGTGCAGACAAACATGTAAACTGTTATCAGAAAAAGACGTTATTTTTGGATTTTCGGAGTGACCTAGTTCGCTGGGGGGGGGGGGGTCAGTTTCGAATGTCAGACTATACTTTGCATTGAGTCCACGTCATTTGTTAGCTGACACAAATGTACGTTTTGGTTTTCGGTGGCGATTACTTTTGAATGCTGGACTTTATTATTACAAACATCTAAAAACAAAGACCTACTATTTGGATTTTCGGCCATTATTTGTTTTGTACGGAAAGAGTTTATTAAATACGAGGTAAAATAACGTAAATGCAATGAGCAACCTCTCAATTGTGCGCAAGATGTATCACCAGTTTTTGTTCGAAGCTCTAAGCGTTATGCGTTACAGTCGCTCGCTTGTGACCATCAAGTTTCCAGTCTACACCTTTTCAACGCATTGGAAACTGGAGTTTTAGGCCTGACTGTAACTCTGACAATTTTTACTGTTCTCTCATTCCCGGCCATATGCTTCATATTTCGCTTTTGTGGACCATGCTTTTACAATCGACGGCTACGTTCAGCATGTTCAGTAGCCACGACATACTTCCTGCCGGCAGCTGGGAAGAAGGCTGACGCATGCGCACTCCTCGGACGGAATTAACGTAATCTACTTACGCTCTTGAGATAGCCTTGACTACTCTGGAAACCGTTAAGACATTAGGAAAACACGGCACGTGAACTGGCCTACAATGTTCATTTTTTGTTAAAATCTAACTCATTTCCGAGTATGTTATGGTTTCAAACTTATCGTCCACTAAAAGGCGATATTAGACAGATTCAAAATTTACCATAAAACAAAAAATGACCAAAATCACTCAAGGAAGGTGGGTCTACCCCTTAACTTGCCAAAGCAAAAATTAACTGCTCTGCTTGTGAATGGAAAGTTTCAGAAAGAAATGAGACAAAGATGAAGTACGGTTTTGTGATTTGCTCTATAAAATTTTTGAAGAAATTTTTTTCACAGGTTTGTTTAGATATATAACATTTTATTAATTTGATTTTTAATTCAACCACAAATTCAAAAATTTCACAATAAATCGGAACTTCAAAATTGGTGTTTTCTGCCGTGGTAACTACAGATGATTGTGTTCTGATATGGGAGTAACGATTGTGATTTTTGTTATTTGAACACACTAATCTATCCTTAGTTACAGTCTTCAGTTAACTGCCAAAATTTTGTAATCAATAATCTTCGCCTGATTATTATCTAATTTCAAACAGCAGCGGCAATCACGTTCTACTGTTAAGTACAAAAGGGATAAGAGGGAAGCTTCATGTAATCTAACATTATTTGAGCTGGCCTTCATGAGATCCGGGTGTGTGAAGACGTGTTTCTTCGAAACTTTTGAATGTCAGGTCTCCTGTACTTGAACGAAGCATAGATAATTGACGAATCGACTACATTTAGGAGACAATGATTGCCGAGATCCGACGATTAGGGATGCTCGGATAGGTTTATCAATGCTGATGCTTTATGTGTTAAAAGCTGGTGTAAGTATAATGATTCAATCGATATAAGTGACAAGTCGCGTGAAAATCAGACACGATTTGATAAAGTTACGGCCATTCAAAGTTCTCCGAACTGAGCGGGAGTAATGCAACGAGCAAAATAATTATACGCCGATGCCTGAACTGAGGACGAATCATTTTAAGAGTATGAATACTCGATCATGTATCTGATTTTTCATTCACGGTATTGATCAACATTTTTGTTGTCAAGCTTTACTTCACACTTGAAGGCCCTCGGAGCATTGTCGACAACCAAATTTTAAAGCAGAACTCATAAGTAGCTAATCACGTGTAATGTCTATTGGTTATCGCCGAGAAACGTTTTTACAGCCTTATTTCCTTGTTCAAAACTTAGATGGACGATACTTGCTACGTCTATGCAGAATAATTGTGTATGCTGTAATAGCTATTCCCATTGATTCTCAAAGCTCGTTTTGTTTGATTTCAGAAGCAACTCGAAGTGAGTATTGTTGTTAGACAACGCCCTTATGGTTAAAGTTGACATTGTTTCTCACGTTTGTTCATGAGCTGAATATTGGTTTCACGCCCTCCTCTTTCTATATTAATTTGTGAATGAAGTCTGAGTGACTTTTGGCAGCCGAAATTACGCCCGTTTTCCCAAGAAACGTATACCCTTGGAGGAATGCTAAAGCGTCACTGAGTTGTTAACATTATTTATGAATTTCAAGGAACAATTACCATGAACGCTGTAGAGTTTGTGTGACAGCCTTACAACCTTGGGTTTTGATTTGTTTGACAAGTGAAAAGCAACAAGTGGTAACAGCTGAACATTGTTACTAGACTTGTTACTTCTTCTAAACGTACTAGGTTTTGGATAACTTTTTGCACTTTTGAATCGAGATCTTGTATATTTATAATACTCAGACATATTGAGTGCATAAGTGAGCACGTTTGATTGAGGAATATTAAGTTTTTGTCAACGTTATTGTAAATCGATACTAATACTCTGTACCGGTACATTTGAATTTTATGGAATTATTGTTCATTATATCATATTCATTCATTTCACTGAAAGTGTCAGTGTCATTTGTCCAGTCCCTACATTCGTCTTGGTATTTCCGCAACCGCACCACAATCGTATTTGCCACGGATGATTTGATGATTTGATTTTGATGATTGCCATTGTTGAATTTGCTCCTGTTAACCACACCGAAATAAAGGAAGAGTAACAGTATTACGATGAAGACATCAATGAAGATACAACAGAGAAGGTTGTGTTACAACTGTCCCACCTTTTTCACTAAAGACTCTGCAAAGAGCAGAAGATGTAATCATGCAAAACGTGCAACTAAAGCTTTTTCTGGAGGAAATGGCAATCCTACAGAGGAAAAAAAAACAAGTCAGGAGATACAGCCCATTAAAGACCACATTTTGATAATGGAATGATTGGCGGACGCCTGAAATGCGCCTCAGTATTTCTGGAGAGAAAGCACCCGACAGTGCTACCAAAGACTCACCAGTGTAAATAATCAAACTTCAACAAACTCACAAATAAGGAACTCAATGCTTGCATAGGTAAGAAGGAATTATTGGATTCTACTGGCGCCTAACAAGATGTGTAATCTGAAGAAAATATAGAGCGAAAGCTTTTTAGCAGAAGATGTCAATTCTATCCAAGGACCACATTCCTCCAAAGAGCCACCATTCACTCGCACGGGTGTATATAACATCGGACCAATGGAGGTCACAAGCGGCAATGCAACTGAGAAGTTGTATGAAGTGATCTTCACATACATGGCAACTCTTACGGTAGACTTAGAGGTAGCCTATTCATTGGACATTGATTAGTGTATTAACGCCATCAAGAAATTTACATATCAAAGAGGCCAAGCTAGGTCCATCTGATCAGACAACGGGACCAACTTCGTCACAGCCAATGGTCAACGGAAGGAGAGTATTAGGAAATTGAACCAAGACAAGATTGCTGTAATGCTCCATCAACAAGACATCAAATGTGAATTCAACCATCAAAACTAACCCCCCACCCAGCAGGTTGCTATTTACGAGGAGTCTAGAAGTATCAGAACCCTAAAGGAAATTTTTGCTTACGCAAAGAACAACCACTTTGTATGACAGACGAAACACTCCAACCACTTATCTGTAAAGTGGAAGCCATAATAAACAGCTGGACAATCACCAGGTTGTCAGAAGAACTCAACGACATAGAGGCTTTAACATCCAACCATCTGTTAATGCATCAACGAAAACTGGCCCGTCAGCCAGCTATTTTAAGAGAATGAAAACTGCATATGCTGACAATGTAGACGGGTACAGTACATGACAGATATATTCTGGAAGAGAAGGGCGAAAGAAAATCTCCCATTACTACAAGAGGGACAGAGTGGCTTGAGATTAAAGAAACCTCAATGTTGGAGACGTGATGTTGATAGTTGATAACGCAGTACCGAGGAATTCCTGGTCTATGGGCAGAATCACCGAAGTGATGAAAGATAAGCAGGGAATCATCAGGTTTGCAGAAATCAAGATCAGAATCACTACTCTACATCGCCGAGTGGATAAACTGTGTGGCCTGCAGTACTGTTCCTGCTAAGGCTTATTTGCGTGCACGTTGTGCAGTGTCTCTGACGTCTGTCGCCGTGAAAATCCATGTTTTGCATAACTTTAGTCTCAGTCATTTCGATCAATATTAGTTTTTGAAACAAAAACTTAAGGCAAAAAGTGCGATCTCAGAGCAGATTTTACTTCGGCGTTTCGAGTTTAGCACCCGTTGGCAGTGATGTTGCAACCAACGTTCATTTGTACGTTGTGATTACGTACCTCAATGAATGAGCATATACATAAACGGACATGGCTGCCCCTATGAGGCTATCTCATGAGGTTTCAAACACAAAAATGAAGTTAAAAGTGGCGAGACAGATGATTAAGTGATCCGAATCCACTATTAACGAAGAGCTGGCATGGTAGGGGTCGTTTTTTGACTTCATGGCATACGACAGTTAGAACATTTCACTTGTGAAGTCAGCAACAAGGTAACTTGCGAGTGAGTATCCATATATTCTCTGAATTTTCAAAACATATGTGAGATGTGTCATTTCTTATTCTTGCCAAATTTACACGTTTGAGATCACTTCGTAGTAGATTTGCATCTTTCGTAGCATATAGTGGCACACCATCTGCTAGAATTCAGTCAAGCAGTTTGTAGTTGGATCGGACATACTTACATTCTACAACGTAGTGACATTACTGTAAGTTCGGCAGTACAAAAACAGTTGGAGGCCAATAGCTTGTGATCAAAAGGAGTTGTCAAACTAATTTCTGTCGCATGCAGAATTTCAATTTTCTTATTCAAAGATTTTGTTTTATTGTTGCATAAAGTAGTTACTCTTGTTTGAGTGGCTGATTTTGCACTGTTAATGTTATTTTTAATCACTCCATCTTTTTGTGCCAATATTATTTCTGATTGATCTGTTTAATTGTAGAACTGGTAGAAAATCTAGCGCTAAAGATGATTTTGCTGTTAGATCAAAATTTCCAGACAAAGGATGGAAGAAGGAGTACCTCCAGCAACATTATAAGAAAGATACACAGAACTTTTCGAAATTGAAAACAAAATGATATTGTAGGGGCAGTAGCTGTAGCTTTTGATAATACTTTAATCGTTTTTCATCTATGTATCAACCACAGTTTCTTCTCAAGAATGTTCAAAACTCAATATTCAGCTTTAATATGAGTCAAGTCACTCTCAAGTGAATGGTAATATTGTTGTAGACAACTAAATTTAAGTCCAGTCTTCAATTCATTTTGGCTGTGTGGATAAGTAATAAACAGAAGGTTGTAAAGTGCTCTTTCCTTTCTCTAAAACAACTAAACAGTGTTTAAATCAAAGCACTCATGAATGTAATTCTTTGCTTTCGGCCTTTTGACGGAAGGAGGACACACCCCTTCCAGACCATCCCGTGGCCGTTTGGGCGGCCGCCATGCCCTTAGGGAACACTGGTGGCGTGTGCTCCTGGAGGCATCGAAGATTCGTCTGAAGGACACAAGAACAACTTAAAACTTTAACCTTGTTTATTAGTGATATATGAACAGTATATCATAAGTGTTTTTGTTAGATTAATTTTTTTCCAGTCTGGCATAATTAAATTTATATTTGTTCGGAGTCACATCTACATAATAATGGGGACCGGAATTTTACGGTTAAAATCAGCATGCCATACCACAATGTGGTGTTGGGGAACTCCAAATTACAGTGTTGTTATAATGCATACCGTAGTGCATACATTTGTTGAGCTAATTTCCCAAAGAATAGCATAGCATAGCAAGGAATAGCATTTTATTTAAGATTTCTCAGTTCCAGTTGTTTTAGAACCTGTATTCTATGCAACTTTGAGTTTGTTAGGGACTGTTTCAAAGTTGGTAATGGATCAAAGTCGGCAAGTCAAGGCCATGTTAAGCAAATGAGATCCTGTAAAAAGGTAAACGTTCAGTCGCCGTTAGAGGGTATTAACTTAGACAAGTCCTGCAACTTCATTCACCAGTTTGACCGTTGACCCTCAGTGATCACAAAGCGTGAATTTATCTTTAGTTTTTACTTCCTACATTTTGTTTGACTTATTTCAGTCAATAGTTTCCTGATATTCTAAACAAATGAGTTATTCTCAGTCTGGAAAGCATGTTTATATTCGAATAATAATACATATATCGGATATTTGCTTTGTCTTATTTCAGAGATAATACATTACGGAATATCATTTGCAGACAACTATTGCACAGTAGATGTAGACTAATTATCTTGAGTCTAAATGAATTTAATTGCATACTACATCATTGAAACTCTTTAAATTATTTGTCCAATCAAGTTAGTTTTCCTTTGTATGGAGTAGAAACGTCTCTGGGCAATCTCCACCCTGTTGTGCTAGTGAATAATGTCAACATGCCACCCTCAGGATCGCCCGCTATCAACTGGTGTGTTTTAGTCACAACATACGGGGGACTGGCAATTAGTGTTTTTAGTCACAACATACGGGGGACTGGAAAGACTATGTATTTGCATCACGCAAGCTAAACTTAATAGACTATGATCGTTTTTCTCTCTCGTCCCGTTTACTTTTTATATTAGGTCTATCAGGGGTAAACAAATGTTCGGGCGAACCTACAGCATCATGGCCAGTAACACTAGCATGCAAAAAAAAGGTTACTCTCTGAAACAAGCAATAAATGGGCTGGTTCACGTTTGTCGCTCACATGTTTGAAATATTCAAGTAAATCACTTTTTTTCCTTTGGACAGGGGTCCCCTATTTTCTCTGGCTAGCAAGTCCGACATACACACTGACTAAGCCTCTCCACGATTAACATGAAAATACATCATTTGAGACGAGCAAACAGGCAGACCGGAATCGATGAATCCCAATCATCCAAAAGCTTATTTCAGCCATGCTAAGACAGTTTTAGTTCTCTGGTGCTAATATTGCCGTCTATCCTCACAAAGGTGAGAGAGAGAGAGAGAGAGAGAGAGAGAGAGAGAGAGAGAGAGAGAGAGAGAGAGAGAGAGAGAGAGAGAGAGAGAGAGAGAGGTTGAGCGCAGAAGACGTGCGCTCAACATCAACGTTTGATAAACCATTACGACAATACTTGGCAAGTTTCGTATATTTTTCGTTTCAAGTACTCATAAAAACAAGATGGCTTCCGTGAATTTAGACGGTCACACATCCGGTTACTCGCATAGCATATTGTACCAGCACATGCGTTGTCAGTTAGCTGCTGGTGTGACTACTAGGCGTTCAAGATGTTGTGCTAAGCAATCACAATGTTTTTCAGGGCATTTCAAGTGTTGTAAAAGGGTATCACAGTGTTGTTCGAGACATGTTCTATGTTGTCCTTATCACTTTGATATCCTAAGCATATGATTTACAGTGTTGTACTAAGCATTTATATTGGTACCCTGGACATTTAGCTTATCATACTCGGCATTCAATATGTTTCCTCAGCCTTTGCGTATGTTGCTTTGGTATTTAATATGTTGTCCTAAGTATTCAACATGTTCTTGTGAGCTTTCGAAATACATTTTACACATTATTTAGGCATTCGGCATGTTCTCGAAGGCATAAAATATATACTGCCCATGGCTTACAGAACATTGTATATTCAATATCTTGACCGAGGCATTTAATATGTTGTCCTGGACATTTCATATCATTTTTGGCTGTAAATGTGTTGCTCCAGTCAAATAGCGTATTGAATTGATATCAAATATTCTGTCCTAGGCATATGACACCATGATTTATCACATAAAAGCGACTGGATTTATCCCTTTACTATGACTTAAGACTAATGGTATGCGGCTACGAAGAATCCATATTCCAAATGTGGTGGATATTGCACGGGATACTTACATTGTTAAAAGAAAAATTAGCTCTTCAGAACTGAATTGTGTTTATTCAATATACCGTCGATAACCGAATTTTTATGAATTTGTGTTGTTTCATCGATGATTTGCGATGAGTCATTTATTTCTACACCAGTGGCATTTTGATACGTCACACTGCTATGTTTCTAACGTTTTATGTTGTCTACCTCGTCAAGAGTGCCTCTGCCGTTGTCCACAAGCAACATTGTAAGTAAAGACAATATAGCCCAAGACAAGAATACCATGACCATTGCAGTGGCATGACTGTATTCCGACGCAATATTTATTGGTCGCAAGTTCAGCATCGCCGTCAATCATGCTGCTGCAGTCAACGTCTTGAGCCAACGAAACGACGAGCATTCTCGAGTCATTTCTGACTGTAACAATGATACTTCTCCGGACTTGAGACATATCAGAGGGAATGCTGTTCTATTCCTAAATAGCGACGATATATTTTCACAACATTCTTAGGTGCAAGTTATTGCAATTTGTTGACATTTTGTGCATCACGTTTCCTGAACTGTACTTTGCTGTTAAAATTCCGTCGTCTTAGTTTCGATACAGTCCACTGGACAAAATGCTTGATCTACAATAATATACATCATATACTGACTGCCAACATTTCGAAAACTTGATTGATGTAATGGTACAATCTGAGAGATCTTTCAATTTATTTTTCGCTCAAAAATATTGTTAGAATATGGCATTGGACAGCGCATTTTTATGACATTTTACATGATGAGTGTTTGAGTCACAATATTCAACAACCGAACAATAAAAATACATTCGGTAAAACAATTCTCAGTTTGCCGGAGATTGAAAACCAAAGAACATGCAGGAATGGAAAATCTATGACTTTCTTGTGTCATTTTCCCAGCTGCCACATGAAATTTAACATTGACAACTTTGCAGGACAGTAGTAACGGGAGTATTTTTACTCGTATGAGTGTTTTTTCATCAGCTTAGCACTCTTCAACATTTTCACTGAAAAATATTGCCATAGAAAAACGACTGGCTGACCAGGAGGAGATGCAGAAGAAGGAGAAGGAATCGAAATTGCAGGGTCAATGAAGAATATCGGCACACCTCGCATCTTTGACCCTACTGCTGACAGTTTTCATTGTTCAGGAGTCAAAATTAAATCCAGCAATGTGAATGTACAGTGGAAGCACTTATAAAAGCTTGTCAATAATTTTGAGGCGGAATATTGCAAGGGAAAGTAATAAGTGCTTGATAATTGACAATTTTGCCATACTATGTCCTAAGAGTGTAAAATTTTCTTTACAGTCTGTAGTTACGGTATGATCAACAAGTTGCAGTTTGTTGGTGTACAACTAGGATGGTAGAACTACTAATGAAATACCCATTGATCCAGTCAGATTAAGACATACATACAAGGTATCTTGGAAGTATTTCAAATTTTCGTAGTTCATAGATTAGATAGGTTATTAATCCCGCGAACGAAGTCTATGGGACTTAAGTTTGGCTCCTTGCGTTTGTGCATCCGTTCAAGCAGAAATATCAGACATGCCAGAGCCAATTCCCCACAAACTGGGTACAAGGATGCCACTCAAATCATACATATGCATGTCAGTTGTTTAGGATGAGTCGCGCATAATTAGTGTTCATTTGCATAATTAGTGAGTTTTGAAAACAGCTCCGAGTCCTAATAGACGGCATCATATGTCACAAAGGTATCAACTCAAATAAGATAACAATGAACAACCCAATCTTTTTCCATGGAAAAAAGTTGAAAAAGTTGAGTTTTTATACAAGAGAAAAAGTTTGGAATAAGCGATGACAGCATTAAATCTCATGACACGTGCTGCAGATGTTGATAGGACGAAAATTTGACGGCAAAGAAAGGTATTTTAGGATAAGGACGACGAATTTTGACACGCACGCGGTAGGAATATTTCTGCGCCGATTTACTTCTCAGCGTACGTGAACTGCTCATTCGATAGCGCACTTATTTAACTTCGCCTATTATCGTTGAATTTGCGTTCTTATTATTTTATGCCCCAATATCTTAGAAATATATGTGAACTAGGACCTTGTGTCCTTTTGACCCCCGTAAGAAGCTGATTTTTACTTAATATGAGTGAAAAATATAAATTTCGCTTTCTTTTGCACTGACCAGCTTACACATTTATCTCGAGATATTGCAAAAAGTACCATGGTGACACAATTTTATCAATAGGGCTAACTGATCTGTATTATATCAATATTCATTTGGCAAAGTTGGCAAAAATGGACAGGATAAACGTTGGAAAATAGCTTGTGTTAAAATTTCGGTATCGTCATGTCTTAATCGATACTTATGTTAAAATTTATTTCCACAAATCATAAAAACAAGACTTTCGATAGATATAAAGTTTTAATGTCGGCATTTATTTGAATAATCTCATTTGTAGTGCGTTTAATATTATTTTCTTAAATTTATGTGAACAACGTCATATTGATTTGCATTCATCAGCGCCATTTTAACGCTTGTTTCCATGGAACCGAGCTTTAAAAAATTACGTAATTCGTCGTTCTTATCCTTAACAGTATCTATAGCTGATTATGAAATTATCTTCTATATGGGGGCAATTTTAATTCACATCAGGCGTTCTGACTTTTTTGTCGAGAGCAAATACGCAGACATACGTTGACCACTTCTTACAGATTAATTAAATTTTGACATTTCAAGAGCCAATATATTACATACCTAAGTCTTTCCAACTTGGTAAAAGGACATAACCCTATGCCCCTTATAATGATACTAATGTCTACTTGTTTTCAATACGATCCAGTATGGTCAGCAGTCAAAGACAATGCTTGGTACTGGCATTTCTTTTTTCATTGGTATCATACTGACTTCAATAAAATCCCTTCTAGTGACAAATTCCCAATTACAAGCAGTGACTTTGTCATGTTAATGACTCTTTTCAAAATTTTAGCATAGAATTATTAACATATCATTACCATATTTTACTAGTTAAATGTGTTTGATTACTGCTGGAAGAAGATAACAATTGTGCAAAAGTTTCAACAGCCATTTTTGCACTTGAGAGATAATATTTGCAGTAAAATGGGCTCTTTAGTTTCAACTGTGAAGCAAGCAAAGGAAATAATATTGACTTTTTTGACTGGCTTTCAAAAAGTACATACCAGGCAGACAATATATTCTGATCTCATCAGTTGCAGTTAACTTAAGTTTGGAAAGCGCAAAATTTGTAGTACACAGACACATGTTGCATACAAATGCAATTTAGAGCTTAATGCGTTGCTTTACCAGAGATTGATTTGACATAAAAAGCCGTTTTCAGTGTAACACGATCGGAACTAATTTGGGATAATTGGATGATGAAGTAATATCCTTTAACCTGCTAATGTAATATCCCAAAATAGTTCCAATCGTGTTGTGTCAATATAGTTTGGCTAATCATAATGGACGACAATTGCGAAACGGCGAAGTAGCGAAATAACGAAACGATGACATACAGAATCTAGATAAGACACTAATTTCTTGACACGATGTCAATAACCAACATCGTCAGTTACAATATTAGTAGAACATCTATATTATTAAACGCAGTCTCGAGTTTAGAGCGCCGTTGTAGGTAATTCTATGTCAAGCAACATTGACCACGAGCCAATTTAAGCTAAACACAGATGCATTTTGACTCAAATTTACTTTATCGACTCACCTACACTAATACATCACCATTAGGCCTTCTATATGCATAAAGTGTTTACCTGCGATATGAACATTTGCAAATAGGGAGGGCCCAGGTTAATACAGTTATGAATCGGACAGAAATTACAGGGAGGGAGGGTTGGTGTTATTTTCAAAATGGATACTGTGCATAAAATAGTGAACCTTTAAAAGTGTTTGCAAGAAAAAGTGACCCCTCACTGTACTCTCATTATAGTATTTCC
Source organism: Ptychodera flava (assembly GCF_041260155.1). Classification (NCBI taxonomy): domain Eukaryota; kingdom Metazoa; phylum Hemichordata; class Enteropneusta; family Ptychoderidae; genus Ptychodera; species Ptychodera flava. The sequence goes on from NW_027248281.1 coordinate 9,934,817, forward strand.
TTTGTCAGAGTATTTCTATTCTGTGAAAGACCACAAATTATTTCGATTCCTGAACTTGCGTGTCCTTACATACAGGTGTGTCCTTACATACAGTTGAAGTAGCTCACTGTGAACGAACCTTTGTTAAAATTCGATCAGCAAATAACGTCATGTTAAATCTTATAGGAATCGTGTTAACGTTTACCATGTTGGTCTACGCTGTGCCGGAGATCAGAGAAAGCCCCAGGCGTACGTGTGCTGGGTAGTCAGCTTGATCGATTGATTGTCTGCTCGATCTATCGAATATGTATTTGATCTGCCTCAACTTTGGGATTTAGGTTGCATTGGCGGGACAGATTGAGCGATCGATAGATCAAGCAGAAAATTGACTAATTCAAGTGTCGTTGCTGCGAATTGTTTACATACTTTTCACGATTTTGTTTTCAAACCAAAGTTAGTTTGTGTATATGTGCTCACTGGAGGATGCGTATAGAAGTATCACATACTTGCTGTTTTGAACCATGCCAACATGTTTTAACAGGCTGAATCATAAACATGTGCTGCATTCATAAAATGGCGCAGCAAAGGAAAAATACAAAAAAACCAGTATTTCAGCACTTACACCTTGTGATCATAAAGAAACAAGCATGATGCACAGCATACGATGGTCGACATTTTTTTGTAGTTTTTGTTTTCTCTGTCATATGATTAATTTTTTAAAAGGGCGGGAAATCTAAAATGATGTTATAACGTTTGAATTTACATGCCACTTTTAACACCAATGACGATGTTATACACTGTCTTAATAAGTCTTATTGAAAAAGAATTTTTGGAAACCTTTGAATGTTTTGAGATCGCTTTTATACACATTCGAAGAAATGGGCTTTAAAAATTCGAACTTTTCCCTAAACAGAAACTGGCCTGCTTTGGATTATAATACATGCATAATACTATGTCTCTCGATGTTTATCTATAAATGTTAGATGAGCTCAATATTTTGACACCTTTCACAAAGCGCGTAAGTGATTGGATATAATGGCTGTTCTGAGCATTTGTAATTACCCCTTGTACTGGTAACTCATCATTCTGCATATATAATAGGGGGTTCTCAACATAAAGAGAAGTATGGAGGTCCCCCTCCCCAGTCTATAATCTAAACTACAGAAAGCTGTTGCTCTATTAAAACGTTTCCTTCGAGACGCCATGCCGAGTTCCTTCTCACGGGGTTCTAACATAGGGGTTGATTTACATCAGACGCTACAAGACAGCAAACGATACAGAAATTATGTGACATACATTAGAGCCGTGACTCAACATTCATCTACATCGGATCGTTGATACAGTATAGCAGTCGAAAAATCCGAACTTCGGTCATATGTTTTCACCGTGACGTGACGCAACAACAGAGGTAGCTCCATGCAACAAATGACTCAATCGCCACGCTAAAACCCGGATGTTTTGCGACGAGAATATAGAGAAGCCGTCGGGGATGTTGGGGGCGGGGGCTAGAACTGCAACAAATCGACATCAAATTGTTAAAGTAGGTGACGGTTATATCAGTTCAGTAAAGATAAAAATACAGTCAAATTTGCAACACACGTGGTTAATACTAAAGGAAATGCTTAAGGGTCCGTTTGTGGTCTCTAAAAAGTTTCCACAAGCTTTAACTAGGTGCTAATTCTATGCATTCAATCCCTCTTTAATGGGAAAGAAATTCATGTTTTTCTGATGCACCAGAGGTACGATGCCGTGTGGACGTGTACATGTTCCGTTCACTTTGTTACTGCACCGCCATAGAGGGAAACACTATAGACGAACACAAATGACACTACACAGGCTTAGGTGGTTGTAAAGTTTGCAAGGACCAAAGATCACATGTACGATAAAAGAAAGGCCTCGGCTACTTCTTGGCATCTACACATGCAATACCCCTCTCTGCATGACTGGCCGTAGGGCTAATAGCTTATCATAGCGCATCGGTTGATACAGTGGCAGAAAATTACTTTAATAGTTGTTTCATGCTGATCTTTTGTGATCTAGAGGGTGGACATGACACTGTGTACAGGAGTGCAGTAACACTGAACTTTAATGAACCGCCATACTGGAAGGAATTAGAAAATACATCTCAATGAGTTCTGACGTCATGAGCCTCACTTTGGCATCAAGACTGATTAAAGATGTACTGTCCTTATAAACTCATACAATAATGCAACACCCTTTCTCTTTTCAAGACAAAAAGACATTGTCCGGCTTGTCTCTCTCTAAGTGCAACGTTCATAGAATACTGGTCAAACAAAACACTGAAATTTTAAGAAATTAAACATGACATGAAATAAAAACAAAATTCAATCAGAACATGCATATCCAGAGAGTGCAGAGAGCTGGCAATGTTCAACAGCTATTTGATATAGTCCTTCAAGTAAGCAGGTGATTTAATAACACGACCACTTCTAGACTTTAGGAGTACAGCACTAGGCGTTTGGGACCCCATTGAAGGTACTGACAGTGCTGGACGTACTGGTGTCTTCCCACAGTGTGGTGACTGTATCGGCTTTGACACACACAACATCTGAGGTTTCTGTGCAGGCGAGTCACACAGAGTACTTGCAGTATTTGCCGGTGTGAAAGAAGTAGTGTACGGCTCAGTAGATGCTCTATCAAATAATGGCTCATTGGCTTTCTTCAAGTGCCTACTGTCACGTCTGTATGTGGCTTCTGGCGTTTCCACTTCATAGGATCTTTCGTCTAACCGACGAGAAACAACTGCTTTACGCCATTCTTTCTGACCAAGGTTAAATGGCTTCATACGGAAGACATCTCCTTCGTCTAAAAGTTTCAGGTCACGAGCATTTCTGTTGTGGTACATTGCCTGTCTCAGCTGTTTCTGCTCCATATTTCCTCTCTCTTGTGCTGGGTTTACAGCTCTTCGCTGGAGCAAGTTAGCTCTCGTGGGCAACAATGTTCTGGTTCTTCAGTTCATAAAATGTTGAACTAGGCTTGAACTCATCCCCTGCGTTGGTGTGTTGCGCTTGTCCAACAATGCAAGGTATCTATCACTATGTGCCTTTTCAGATTTCCTCAGTATGTTTCTTGCTTTCTTAACAGCTGATTCGACTTTTCCATTTGCTTTGCTATAGTGCGGACTAATGGTCTCATGGTAAAAGTCCCATTCCTTTGCAAAGGCTACAAATTCGTCAGAGATATATTGTGGGCCATTGTCTTATACAAGTGTCTCAGGTATCCCATGACGTGCAAAATGACATTTCGTCTTTCTGATTACCGTTGCAGACTTGGTATTAGGCACTTGTCAAGCTCATAGTAGTCAGTGTAATAATCAACAGTTACCAGGTACTCTTCATTCTTGAAAGTAAAAAATTCAGACACCACCTTTTGCCATGGACGGTGAAGAATTTCATGGCTCATCAATGTTTCTTTGGGCTGTGAAGTCTCAAACAAGTGGCAAATTTCAAATTATGAGATGTGATTCTTGAGGTCAGAGGTCAGTCCTGGCCAGTATAGACATTCCCGAGCTATGCATAGACAACCATCTATCCTAATATGGGATGAATGGATGTGTTTCATCATATCACCTCTTAGGCTCTGAGGTATGACTCCTCTCTCCACTCTAAAAATGAGACCATCTTGAACAGATAATTCATCTCTCAGGTTAAAGTATGGTGAGACCTGTGTAGGAATCTGGTTCTTGTTTTCAGGCCACCCTTGTAGTATCACACTTCTCAGCATTTGCAGAGATTCATCTTGCTCTGTAGCATTGCGGATCTGTGTCAGACGCTCTTGTCGTATTGGCAGGAAACTTACCATGTTGACTTTGTAAAACACCGTTTCCTTGGTAGTAGCTGAGGGTAGGTACGCTCTTGAAGTATGTATCTTGACAGCGTATCTGCAAGATACATTTCTTTGCCTTTTTTGTAGACAATGTTCACATCATAGTTCTGCAAACGAATCATCATGCGTTGCAATCTTCTCGGAGCTCTGTGCAGTGCTTTCTTTTGTATCAGTTCTAATGGCTTATGGTCACTATATACTGTAGTATGACGTCCATACGTCTAATCATGAAACAATTCCAGAGCGTAGACAACTGCCAACATTTCCTTTTCAAGTTGTGCATACCTGACTTCAGTCACTGTCAAGGCTCTGCTGGCATATGCGATGGGTCGTCCTTCTTGCATAATTGCCGCACCAAGACCAGATTGGCTGCTGTCACACTGTATTTCTAGGTGCTTTGCAGGATCATAGTACGCTAACACTGGTGTAGAAGCTATCAGCAACTTGAGTGAGTGAATGCCTGTTCCTGCTTCTCACTCCAGTGCCATTCAGTATCACTATGAGTCAGCTTTCTGATGGGCTTCATCACATCTGACAAGTGTGGGAGGAAGCGGCCTAGGTAGTTTACCATTCCATTGAGTCCTTGAACATCTGCGGTATTCTCAGGTCTTGGCATTTTAGTGATTGCCTCAATCTTTACTGGGTCAGCTTTCAAGCCCTCTTTGGTCAACAAATGTCCATGAAAGGGAGTCGTTGGACATCACAGTTCAAAAAAATCTGGGTTCAGGCTGATTCCCTTCTCTCGATTTCTGAGTATGAGCTTCTCCAAGTTGGCAACATGGTCAGAATCGCTTGTACCTATGACAAGAATATCATTTGCGATGCAAAACACTCCAGGCAAACCCTCTTGAGCTTGGTTTAACCTCTTCTAGAAAATATCAATGGAGACTTTCAGACCAAAGAGTAGCCTGAGCCAACGATATCTACTGAATGGCATAATGAAGGTAGTTAACAGACTAGACTCCTCATCAAGGACTAAGTGCCAAAACGCTGATGACAGATCAACTTCTGTGAACACTTTAGCATTGGACAACTCTGGCAGGAGTTCATCCAAAGTAGGTAGCTAGTATCTTTCCCACTTCATGGCTTCATTGAGAGGTTTTGGATCAAGACAGGTTCTAATTTCACCAGAACTCTTGGTAGTTGTGACAAACTGGCTGGTCCATGCAGTAGGCTGGTCTACTATGGTCAATACCACAAGTTTGGTAAGGCGATCAAGTTCTGCCTTTAATCGTTTTTTTTTCACCGAGACTGGTCCTGATCTGGCCGGCAAAGTGATGGGTACTACATCTAGGTCAACGTGCAGGTGTACCTCACCTTCAAGTTTTCCAGGCTTATTGTTGAATATATCTGGATATCTATTAAAGGGGAAGTTCACCAAGGATGATTTTTACATATGTGGTAGCTCTGTGGTCATTTACCCAGGAAAAACTATTTTCACAATTTATAACTCACAAGATTTTTTACAAAAACGATAAAAATAGTACAGGAGTTGCCCATGTAATTTGAATCATGGGAGAAAAAGCTCCAAGCTTGGAGCTTGCATAATGTGATATGGAAGGGACCATCTCCAGACAGGTATTTTCACAATTTATAACTCACAAGATTTTTTACAAAAACGATAAAAATAGTACAGGAAGTTGCCCATGTAATTTGAATCATGATTTCTCAGAGCAGTGACGTAAGCAGCAATAGTTTCTCCTGCCTCTTGAACTCGTTTGTTGAAAAAATACCGCTCGTAGGTTTCATTGGTGTGTCCAATGAAATGATCATCAAACTTCTTCAGGACAGTACCGAGCAGAGTTTTGTTTTCGTCTGGTCCACAATCAAAACTGTTGTATATTTGAGCGATTCCGGGCCAATCGAGTGTAGAAACAAAGCAAGCTGATATGCTGAAGCCTGACTATGTAGCAGTGTAATGATACTACTGTTCTCCCATGTTTGCTTCCAAACTTTCCATTTTTCAACCATATCTGTGCTGCTAGATAGATCTAGACGTGGAGGAGGTTGAATTGCGGTGCAACGGGCGCAGGAGCCAAGACTGGAGGGACACCATTACTCGGTGCATTCTCTTCAGGAGAAGCCATGACGATCGGATATGTGTTTCAGACACCATAAATATGGCGGGAGCACGTGCGTAGTTGTGCAAGTCCACCGAGTGTTTACTCACCGTCGGGTTTCTATAACTTTTGCAGGTCGACTATTCTTTCTTAGTCTCAACATAGAAGTCAAGGCATTCTAGGTTCTTAGCGCACAGCTGCCACAATTTTTTTCATGCTGATCTTTTTTGATCTAGAGGTGAACATGACACTGAGTACAGGAGTGCAGTAACACTGAACTTTAATAAACCGCCATACTTTAAGGAACTAGAAAATATATCTCAATGAGTTCTGACGTCATGACCCTCACTTTGGCATCAAGACTGATTAAGGATGTACTGTTCTTATAAACTCATACAATAGTGCAACAATAGTAATCTCCGTGACTTTATTTTTAGGTCACGCGTACGTCAGTCCAAGGAGGTAAAAAATTATCTTCTACCTCCATGGTTAGTCATGGAGCCAGGAGCGGAGCGAGCACCTCCATGCTGTAGGGCAAGAATAGTGGAATATCTTGGTCATTACATGCTCACTGTGTTTCGAATGTCATTACACATGGCTTTGCTGGGTATGCATAGTTTTCCCTGTTTGATGAACGTTAGTGTTGTAATTGTAGGGAAGTTAGTGAAACGAACAAATTTGTCTTGCTTTATTCGAAATCGCAACTGTCTTACAAAGACTCGAAAGAGCATGGAGTTAGCTCACTGCAAAGAGTAATCTGAATTCGATGCCCACTTGTGGAACTTGTCAAGCTGATGTAATAACCATTCCCCAGATTTCCATTGATAAAGCGTGTGCGTAAAAAAGAATAGTAAACTCTTGATTTTCAATAGACTTGTTGAGAATGGCCGATTTGGCCCGAATAGGTCATAGCCACTACGTCTAAATCTGTGTAGGGAAAAGTTGTCATGAACGATCATTAAAACGCATGGTAAAATGTTCAGAGGTCACCATATTCCTTACTCCATTACTCTAGTAACCATGTTCCATAGTGGAAAATGAATCTTGATCTCAGCCAATCCCCGTTTGTACTATAGTCAACATAAACTTTTGGCCGCGGCCACTAATGAATGCCAATCGGATAGACGGCAAAGAAGTAGAGCTCGGAACGTCGCCTACCACATCTATGATTTAGCGGGGCTTGCGCTGCAGACATGAAAAAACCCTTAGAACAAACTCTGTTGCTAGACACTCATTACTATGACTATATAGAAGTGTAGGCGATGTTTGTTATCTAATTAACATCCTAAGTTTTTGTTAATAAACAAGCGTGTTTACAACTTTGCACAGGGAGAGTAGTTACAGCCAGAGTAATACGGTAGTTTCAACGTAGATTTCTTTGCAAGAGAGCCGGTATGTAGAGTCACTTTTAAGTTATGATTTTCAAATGCAAACAACATTGCGAAAGCGCAGTACTATAATATTATATAGGGCTCAGCCTATATAGGGCTCAGGGGTTTAGATTGGCAATGTTATTTGTTATGATTAAAAATAGAATTATTTACTAGCTATATACGTTTGTATGACTACTATGCCCAGTTTCCCTATGATGAAAGCAGTTCACGTACGAACACGACGTCAAACCCTGCAAGTGCAGGTATAGTTTTTCTGTGATGTGTAAAACTGTGGGACAAAAATTGTAAATGTTTACCATGATAACAGCCTGTTGTGTTAAACAAGGGACGTATTATGCCATCGTTATCATTGCAATGGTAACCTCGCTGCCCACCTTCAACTTGCAAGCTGAAAACTATAGCGTTCCATCTAAACAATGGCATTTTTTGAATCTAGTTATTGACACAGGGGGCGTTTCTCTAAAATTCATTCCCAGCATTCTTTGCGTATGCCCCTGTTCATATGCTCGACAGTTTTCCCTTTTTCTATTTTTATTCGTGATATTAACGATCTTTTGTACCAGCGACAAGGTTGACAATTACACTTACTGGCTAGTAAAAGAGATATATTTTATAAATGGACTGTTATAAAATAATCATTTGCACGTTTCATATTACGAGTACTCAAAAAATACCTACGGCGGCGCCCATGAAAGTAGGCAACACTTCAGGTTACTCGCATAGGATATCATGAATCTGCGTATGCGTAGTCAGTAAGTCACTGGCGCTACTATTATATTAAGAACTTTACAAAAACACATATTAAACCTGTTGCTGATATAAATAGTATGAATATGTTAAAACGAAGATATTTTTACCTTAGTTTGTGTAAATCTTCTGCTTTAGCATTGCCTAAACCGTTGTAGATAAGCACTGATGCAATCAATACACTAAGAGTGAAAATTGTTCCATCATCTTCGCCCATAGTTTCAATCGACCCAAATCCTTCCGAATCAAGCAGTAGAACTGCAACTTGAGTGCCATCGCTTAGAGTCTTCAAGAACGGTTTACCGCTCATCCAAATGCCTGCAATTTGGTATTGAGTAATTATTTGTCAAAGACAGAGTAAAAGCTAAAGTTTATGCAAGCACAAAAATAAAAAAAATCACTATGGAAAGATCATGAGGAGAACTACTATAGGAAAAATTGCGAGACTGAGAATGATAATCTTCTTGAATCACTCTGCAATATCAATATTAAAAATGTGAAATTATCAAATTTGCAACTTTTTTAAATTTCAGGAAATTTAACCAAATTTTCCTATATCATCTTACAGCTACTATTTTGTCATCGCACATTACTTTACGACATTATCCCCGCCAATATTATAAACATGTCTGCTGTATATCCACATTGTAAACAAATATAGGGCCAGATGAACGTGTTGGATTAACATTTCTTAACGGCTTTAAGTAATTTAACAACTAATTACCAGTCAAAAACACTATTTCAACAAGACAGATAAATCATTGACAACTTTGACGGGAGCCTATACAAAAGGTAGTGCATATGTTTGCTCAAACATGTGGCGGTGACTGAAGTTGTATTGAGGATGTTAGAACTTGACAAAAATTATAGGAGGGGATGTAGGTGTTTTTTAAAATGACGAAGCGCAAAAAAGTGTTTGCAAGAAAAAGAGTGACCCTCCCAAATTTTCATGCTAAAAATGACAACAGACACAGTGACCCTCCTTCTGAGTGTCTCAGTCGGTATGAATCATAACCTACTTGACACGTGATTTTTAATTTGACTTTTGAACTTTTAAAGAATACCTTTTAAGATTCATAAATAATCTTTTTCTATGCGAGGTGTCAATATGACATTAAACTGGTCCAATAATCATTTTCATTCAAGGTAATACATTACCATGTCCATGGGACATTTGAGATTTACAAATTTAAGTAGGACCATCCTGAACCACTGATAGTTAGTGGTGGTACCAGGTGTCCGGAATGGGTAAGCGTACCCTGCTAGCATGCTACACCCATCAGGATTGGTCCAAAATTGTCTAATATTGTATGAAGTGATACAGTATATGAATCACTGTTATAAGTCAAAGCCGGGAATGCTGTCGCTAATCATTTGAGTGACCGAGGTGTCATATTTGGCCAAAATGTCATCATATCGACCGTAGAACTTTTTGAAAGTCCTCACGAGTCTTTTGGATGTATATCCCTGTCTCACTAGTTTTGATACTAATAAGCTGTGTCTCATTTGAAAATCCGCGTAGGAATCACAAGCCCTACAATATCTGAGAAGTTGAGACATATACACACCATAAGCAGTAATTCAAGTAATAAATAAAGAGGTACAAAAGCTGTAAATATTTTACTTCAATTATAGTTTGGCGTTTGACAAGGGGCGCTATTGTTTGTCAAGAAACGTTTATCAGCCTAAAGATCAATGTTTTTGAACATGTACATCAAAAATCAACAAATATAGCAAGTTTGGTAGGGAAACTGTTTAATTGTTACCAAATTGATTACCATTAGTAGTTAATAAATATTTTATGTCAAATTCCATTATTTGTTGTACACATCTTCTCTTTCAAACATCCTCTTCTCATCACGAACATTTGTATCCACTGTCTAACATCTTTAAAACACAGATATGGCTAGTTTTGTATTAAAAAATTATTCACAGTTTACTCATAGACTATAATGTTTATTGACTAAGCATTTTGGTGCAATTCCCAAATCAAATTTATCGCACACACTTTTGACCATCTTATGTATTTAGTTATGCATTTGAAACAATTATCCATAGTTTCCGTATACCCTACCATGTCGAGGGAATAAACTTTTCTGATGAAATTAAAAAAAAAAACCCAAATGTATTGTACACACATGTACTTTTGCCTCTTACTTCAGGCAAAATCCAGGCAAGTTAGATTTGGCAGGGTCCAGACCGAATATCGGGCTGAAATTAATTCTTAAATGTCATATTTTGATTAAATGTGGTACAAAAACGTAGATTTGACAGTCTATCATTTGAATTTGCATATAAAGTGTTACGTTTGTCACGTTATTTTTATATCGACATATCCCTACACGAATCGATTATATTATCTATCTGCATATTCCATCCTGTAACAACGCTTAAACTTTTTTTCGGCATAGATAACAGGGTTGGTTCAGGATAATTGATCAACACACTTTTTCACGAAAGAATTCGAAGTTAATCGCCTTATATTTCTACCAAAAATGTATTATTTGTAAGGAAAAAAGTGCTTGTTACAATTACAGTATTTTTGAAAGGAAACGTTACCAAATCATGTATGTTAAGGGTATGATTGAATCTGAAATTTAAGCCTAAGTTTAAAGATAGCACATGCCGGAAAATGCCAAGAGAGTTTGACCGGTTAAGAAGGGCTTGACTACGCAGTTTCTGCGTAGTGAAGCTTCATTACGTATTCATGGTGACCCCTGGCCAGCTGTCAATAACTTTGGGGGCTTTTGTCTTTTGGCCTGCTTTGCATATGCGTCGTTGGACACGACCTGTCAATCACCCAGGTAGTCAATTAAACTATTAATTGACTGTTTACCGACCCAATTAACACTATCCAGCAGTATCAGTCATATTTTAATCGCGTGGCCCGGGTGGGCACAACGTAGGAACGCGTGTATTTCTATGTGTACGTTTCACTTGTGGTGTTGTTTGTACCATCGTGTGTTTGAAGTCCTTGTTTCACCTACAGCATTACCTTCAAGGTGACAGGCTTACTATTAATGTTCAGTATCATTGCACCGAGTTCTGCCCACGGTGAAAACCACCTGTTTTGCCTACTAATTACTGCCCGTCGCTGCCCGTCCTGAATGTAGCCTATCTATAGCTACAGTAATCACATAAATCATTTATCAGTTTTGATATATACTCCTAAATTGTAAGTTTGATCAAAATCGAGACCACATTCAAGGGCTATGCAGACTGTCCATGTACGCACACACAGTGACAAGAAGGCGGCAAACACCTACTCACCGAGCACATCGAATCGGCGAAAAGAAGCATAAAAAAGCTAGGCTCATCGCCAAAACAAACGCGCCAAGCGCTAACAAAAACCCATACCAAGCGGCCCTTTTCAGGGCCACCAAATACTCCAAAAGGGAACTACCAAAAATACGATAAAATGACATAGAACATACAAACACTTAAAAGAAATAACAAAAATCGTACACATAACAAACAACTGAAACAGAACATTAAATACAAAATAAACAATCACAGTAACGTAACAGAAAACATGGCCGTGGAAATAAATCAGCTATTTCCAAAGAAAAGCCGACAACAACATGAAATTCAACAACAACCTATCATCGCTCAAACTATGAAACTCCGAAAAATAGTACTAGGCAAAAGCCTTAAAATTCATTCGGACACCAACAAAACCAAACAGAATAAAACCACCTCAGGATTTCAACAAATAAAGTGTCGTATAATGTGACTACGCTACATCGTGAGACACACAACCAATCGCAACAACACCAATTCAAAGAAAAGTCAAATTGGACTCCACGAACAACGAAAAAACAAAACTTGAAAGCTGTCTGAAGCTTCTAAACTCGCACTTCTAGAGATACCCTTTCAAACAAGGAAACAAAACATGTCGCGTGCCAAAAGAATCGCGATAAACCAGCTTGCAAACATTGGACAAATTTTGGGAAAATAACCCTTCGACAAGGGTCGGTTTTTCGTTATTGTCAACACAAACGATTACGTACTCGAATGCGAAAGGCAATTACGTAACACTCAGTATTATACACAACAAGTCAGAACAAACAGTAAACAAAGTAAACGAACTATTAATTAAAATGTACGAGAACAAGCACATCAACCAGGATACTTGTAAGTATCTTGATCCAATAAACATAAAATCCGTACCCCGCAGTGGTACTTATTGCCTAAAAATTCACAAACCTCCGCAAAAATATAAAAGACACACCAGTCAAAACAAAATTTACCGAAGTAAAGAAATATAGAACAAACAAACCGAACCACCAAACGGACTCACAACGTGACCAAAATTAATATACTTGCCTCGCTAATCGGAAAGCAAGACCACTAAAATGCATTAAAATTTCACAAACACAAACTAAGGAAAGAATCTACACTGCGACTGATGAGAAACCACACTTGGGTTACGAAACGCAAGCGTCAAAGGGCGACTCTATCAACTTTTGTAACAACATAGGTCCGGCTGCGTCTCGCCATAAGCTTTCCCCACACAAACAAAACATTACCGTACACACTAATCCAAACTTCTCTACAAATATCCAAAGCGAAACAAACATTTCATTACACAAACAATCGGATAAGAATGTAGGAACACATTTTCGAAACGAATCAAACACAAACTCGACACAAAAACATTTAGGATAGTTAGGTGGGGAGCCTGTTTCACATTTTTTACATCTCGCTATACTGTCTATGATTCTAAAAATAAAGTCATCTGCCACTTTTTCTGTATACGCGGTTTGGCAAAACTCGATCAATCGAAAGTCGGGCGATTTCATGGTTCTTTGGGGCACTTAAGTGTACGTCGAGCTTAAGGAATGTAGTTACATTCGCGATGTTTTATTCGAAAATTATTTATTCCTTCAAGGGCAAATGCACATAATTTATGCTGTTGGAAATACCGGCCGCTCATAAACAAGACAATAAACTCAATATATGTGCATCTTTACTTATATTGTCAAAGTACCACCGACACCCACAAAAAACCAAATGGTTCAGTCCAGGTATTTGCAACTCTGCCATCCGACTTGTCAACAGGGAATCAACCATAGGTGTCTTTTGGCACGCGTATACGCCAGTCACCTAGGCGACGGTAATCTGCACCACTTATCACCATCGGGAAGGTACTCCTCCCCATATACCACTGGTGATCCCACCCTCAAGGCACTGCGTCATTCGACCAAGCATTGTTATTGTACTTTCCTGCATAAATCAACAGCGAGGTCAACCGGTCAAACTCTCTTGGCATTTTCTCTCATGCATTTTCTTGAAAATGATTACATATACAAGTTGGAATTTTCAAAATAAGTATGGTCGCCTGCTACGCAAGTGTCCCATCTGGCAAGCGATCAAAAACGTCATGACGCCAATGCCTTTAATCAAAACGATTAACACATTATTCCTCTTCTCTTGTATGTGCTTTAATGTGTTTTTGTGTCTGTATTGGTTAAGGTTATTGTGTTGTAAAAATTAACAAGTGGGTTGTTAATTTAAAACCAGGCATAACCATATAAAAGTGTGTCTAAGAAACTCTAAAAAGCGTTATACAGTGTTGAGTAACAAAACGAAAGCGAGAACTACTTAATATAAATAATTATACTGGCGGCAGCATATGCAGAATGATAATTTCCCTTCTGCTAGAAAACATGGTTGATAACACTGTTGTGCATGAGTTAATGAAATCATTTTGTCGTTTTATTTGCTGGCTGCTGTTGCTTAATGCTATCGGAGGTTTTCGTTTGTCAGTGGCATTGGCATGGATGCTGTATTTTGGCAAAACGTTGATACACACAACTTTAAGCCCGTCCCTTGCCATAAATACAGAGCTCTTATGTAACTACATGGCCCATCGTATATAATCATATGTGCTCTCTTAGTGTTTTATTAAAGAGAATCGTAGAAGTTTTTGTTGTAATACAACCCTACATTTTCATGCAAGTTACTATGTTTTAATAAGTGCAATTAATGTAGCTAAACACTGTGTGGCAGGGCTGTCTGCCATGGCCCTGTTGATTGACATAGGTTGAACAGCTGACTCCGGAAACAGTTTGTTGCTTGCCATTTCCCCGCTAAAACAGCCTATTTCGTATCCAAATAATTGTGTCTACCTCCTGAATCGAGTACATCAACCTTGAATAGATGCACGATGTGCTAAGTCGGGCTTGTAAATCTACGCAAAGTTCACTTCCCCTCTTTATGATAGGAAACATTCATTATAAAGTGCAATTTGAATACAGTTTTTTACTTTCATGGCCTAGTTTGCATGTCAATCACGATTATGCCAACGACCATCATTTGCGTACATGCACCAACGTTATGTGCTAATCCATAGTGATTCACTAGAAAAACTTCCTTTTACGTTTAGCATTCTTTACTTCTCACGTAATATACAAACTCACCATTTTTGATCAAAACAAGCTAAAATGCCCAACTTATATACGCTCGATGTACTGCTGCCTAATAATTCCAAAATTCAAGTACCCAGGTCCGAAAAACTACGTGTACTATTTCTGTGACGACGACGAAATTAAAGCAAATGATAATGTCAAATCCAATGGGACATTCTTAACACTATAACTGCTTGACAAATTACAAACCCGTCATAGTTTGTGACACAGTCCCCACTTGTCAATGGGTACTTTGATTACAAGTCCCTAGAGAGGCAAGAGTCCTCTTCATTAATAAGGTCTGTGATAAAAATACTATGATACAGATGGTGCTCAATGGCCAAGAATGAGTTTCATGGTGATGAAAACATAAAACCAATGTACGCCAGCATCCTAAAGTTCATTAAATGAGTCAACTAGGAATTAATCAACTGGATGTTGCAAACATTTTTGCCTACTATCCTAACACTAACAGATTATCACCAGTACCATATTTCATAAAGTTCACTGCGGTCCAAAAGCATGTCTGAGTGTCCAGTATCCGCGAAGCATAATTTCTCCCGCACAGCGCTATCAGCCGGTCGCTGTTGACAACGGCGAACATTGTATCAATTTATTTTCAATAGATTATCGATCGAAATCTGCTTTGGTGCCGCTCGTGACTCGTGTATTCAGGTCACGGCATAAATATTTCCATATTAACCCTATATTTTGACTTATATACTATGACATCAACGTTTCTGTTGGTTTCTTGTACTTTAATTAAATTGACGACACTTTTTTCAATTTTGGTGATACGTTTACGTTTCAGTGTAATTTTGCGCGCTTTGGCCCAGTTTGGCGCCACTGTCAGCTTGGACGACCAGCGAGTATGAAACACAACAAGATAAAAATTTCCGACAAAAGAATATCGATCGATAACGTTCACTGCACGATCACAGTGGAGACGTCGAGACCCCGCGTTCGTTTGCCTCCGTTCTGTGTTTTTTGAGTTTACTGGAATTTTCATCGTTCATATTCGCTAAAATTGTGTGTAAATTACGACAACTTTACAGGTATTTGGTCTGTACAACTTTAAAGACGCTTACTGATTAAAATGCGTCGATTTGAGAACCTTGTTGCGTGTATGTAAAGGCCGTCAGATCGCCATTTTATTGCCAGCAAGAGTATGTTTCAGTGATCGGAATAAATAAAATACAAATAAAACAAGTTTCGTGAAGAAACTCAAAAATCTAAAACCAGAGGAATTTTGTATATCAATCAAAGGATCGCATTGCCACTTTTCACCATCATTATATTGGTTCAGAATTGCAAAAAATGAACCTGAGAGAAGTGTGCAACCTGTTCGGTACATTAGACGCCATTGTTTTCTATGGGAAATTGAGCTTATTCGCCACATCGTAAAATGAAAATTATATCTGAAAAACCCGTTGATTTAATTTTTTTCATTTCGCTGTTATTTCTTACAACATTTGAAATTACACATTTCATTGGACAAAATGAGGGACTTTTGGGCTGCAGTGTTTGATGCAGTATTTACATCACTATGAGATCAACATCTGTATCAAGTTTCATCAAATTTGACGTTGTGTACGATTGGTTAAGACAAATATCAAATGCAAAAATGTATGGTGTTCAGATCATTGCGTGTCGGAGTTAGCCATTTCGAGATCTGTGTACGTCAACATGACGTTGAGGCCATGTGTGTCACCTCGTGTCACGCATTCGTAACTTGCATGGATTCGTTCGATTGACTTTGAGAAACAATTGCACTTGATCCAGTTTCAAAACCCATGACCCATTTTCCAATATTCAAGCATCATGAAATGAAATAAAAAGGAACTGCATGAGCTAAAATAATCATTTCGTGTGATCATCTGAATACAGCAGCTATGTACGTACGGTACAGAATAGGTTCAATGGTCGCGTATGTTCAAGTGTGCTCCATACTATGCATGGCGGCCGACACCGCGCTGTTGTCGAAGTTTCGTACGTTTGTCGAAGTAGACGTCGACGCGATTTCAAATCTTTTTCTTGAAAATACACGGTATCAATATTTTCGGGCTTCTCTTTATTATGAATTGAGTTTTAAAGTCAACATATTTCTCTCCAGGCATGCTCTGCTGTTTCCGAATTGTAACTGTGTAAGTGCAATATTAAGTCCCGTATGGACTTGTCCGAGTAACTGTTTTGCCATGGCCGTATAAAAAGACGTCCATGGTTTTAGCAATCTTGCTACAGACACACTTGTAGAAACAGAGGATCACATAAAAACGTCTGATTTTGAATGATATTCAAGAGAGAACTGGAAGACTTTGAATGAAAATATGAATGCAATATATGAAGTACTTAAAGTGCATAAAAGATTTTAGTTTATCCTTTTATTATGGGATTTTGCTATGGAGTGATGTGTGTATTGCATAATTAACACAAAATTTACATAGTTGTAGTTATTCAATTTGGCCGATCCTGTTTCAGAAGTGTATACATATACGAGGTTTTCTTTGTTGATTGTCCGGAGCCGAGTGGGTAGCCATATGGCCTCGGTTTTCAAGTTTAACGGCCTAGGCCCGATGTCTCCCTTAGTCTGATATACATTTCCGTGCGTTGTCGCTCCCGTATGTATCTGTTGCGTGTTTTTACCGTACGTGTAGGCATTTGTAATCTGTGTACTGTAATTCCCTGGACTGCCTTCCTTTTAGTTGTATTCTGTTGTTACCGCTATGTATCAATCTTCTTTACACATTCTCTTTCTTCCGCTGCTCTGGTCTCTGGAACTTCGCTTTTGCTTGCAAATGCTTTCTAGTTCAAAGTTGGTACATGGACATTGACTTATGTCATGCATGTACATGTTGATTTTTTAAACTGTCAGATCAAATATCGCTGCGTGGCGGCGATTCTGTTACGATTTTCTCATGTAGAGCCATAACTCAGATATATTTCCACCAGTATCGTTCAAAGTTGGTAAAAAGACATTGACCTATTTCATACATTTGCTCGTCGATTTGTTTCACGTCATGTAGCAGTATCATGTCAATTATTGAAGTTTCGTAATTAGGCTGAAATGCCAAGAAATACTGCATCAAATTTCATGAAACTTTGTACAGATGTTAAGCTCACATAACTTTAACATCGTTAGACATTTATCAATGTCATTTTAAGTAATTTTTAATTGCATTATGTAATTAACTTTCCTAATTAGAGTGATTTACGATTTCAGCCACTCCTGATCGAAATCACTTTTCGTGACCTTCGGATCCTTACCAGTGCGAGACATTGGTGGCAACGGCAGTTCAACCAGTTGTCTATAGTATAGATGCTTTGGATGAGTGCCCACTGGCAAAGATGCAACACCGAGCCATCGAGTATACTCGATTATGTCCGTAGTATAAAATGGCCGTTGTGTGTACGATAGGCAGCGTAACAATTTTCATGCTTTTTGAATTTAAGTGTCATCCATCTTAGCCGATGTTCATTTGCACTGCGGCCGGCCCGTTTATTCTCCTCGGCACAGACAAGCACAACACTGGGTGCTTTGCACCCGATAACCCTGCCCAATTGTGTGTAAAACACCCAAAGCATCGACATGAAAGGAGAACAATCTAACAATTTCACACATTTTGGCGATGCACTAAACCTTTTAATCATCTGGCACGTCGTGTTATCGCCACATTAGAAACGTTTCACACTTGATACGCTCGCTCACGGTGGATGAAGGACGGTGGCTCGTTGAAATAAAAGTGACAAAATCGCTGCCGATAAACAAAGATTTCAGCCACATTTACAGAGTATCAGGGGACTTGAACAGGATCGGTATGAAAAATAACGGAACGGGCGAAAAAATAAAGGATCACGGCCGATCCTGTTAAACAGCCTGGGGAAAACACTGCCAACTATCTTTGGCAAAAGTTATAATAAAGTTGTAAAACCAACGTTGACAATGCGATCGCTCTCCGAAACGTCACAATATCTAAACTCTTAAACGATCACGCACGGTCGCTGTGCGGGAATCATCGCAAAGCAAAAATGCAACATGTCCGCAAGACCAGTCTACCCGGTAAATCAGTATGGAAGGCGTATGACATATCTGTATAGCGCCACATACGGCGGGTATTTAGAGAAAAATAAAAGGCAAAAAAGCAACAAAAACAAAGCGAAAGAAAGCTAGAATTGCTAATAGTTGAACGCAATTTGATATTTGTGCAATGCAAAATAAACAAAAAAGAACAAACAATAAATGCCCGGGAACCCGTTCGAGCTGAGCGATGACGTCATTAGCGTGTCGCACTGCATTCTTGGTAATGAAGGTAAAATTTGTATATAGCATGTTATATGGTAGTAATACAAAAAATAAAGAAAGAAAGAAAGAGGGAAGTGAGCAAAAACTAACAGTTCAAGACCTGGTGTTTGGGACTAATAAAATTAGTTGAGTCTTGGAAGAGTTATGGCTCTCGACATGAAACAACCATAAAAAATTGCCACCATGTGGCCATATTGGACCATATCGTTAAACCAATCGACGTACGTATGTATAACATAAGTAAATGTCCTTGTACAAACTTTGAATAAATTCCCTTGATACATGTCTGAGTTATGGTTCCGGACATGAAAGAATCGGAAAAAAATGGTCACACGGGTCACCATATTGAATCATATCACAAACAAATCAATGTGCATATGTATGACAAAGGTCTATGTCCTTGTACTAAGTTTGAATAAAAGGGGTGAATAAAATCGGTTGAGACGTGCCCGAGTTTTGGCTAAGGACATGAAGAAATTGTAACGAAACGGCTGCCATGCAGCCATATTTGATAATATCATGATAAAATTGACGTGCATATGTATGACATAGGTCAATGTCCTTGTGCCAATTTTGAATAAAATTGGTTGAGATATGCCGGGTACTATGGCTCTGTACATGAAAAATCGTAATAAAGTGGCCGCCTGGCGGCCATATTGGATCGTATCACAAAACAAATCGTTGTGAATATGTATGACATTTGAAGTAATCCTTATACCAAGTTTGAATGAAATCGCTCCAGGCATCTCAGAGATATCTGCGTGAACGGACGGACGCCGAACGCACGGACGCACGCACGGACATGACCAAACCTGGACGTCCCCGACCAAACCTGGACGTCCCCCCGAACGGTGTCCGTCGGGACTAAAAATCTTTTAAAATGTTATCGAAACATGACGAATTGTCTGAGCGTTGATCGACGTAAATTTGCAAGTACATTACAACTGAGTATTCTTCTGCGAATGCGCAGTGCTGTTTTCATCCTTTGCGCATCTTATCCCTGCTCATGTGCAAGCGATCCAATTTGGTTTCCATTCATAAAACAGCCAAGATATTTACTACTGCCGCACCGGAACCTGACATATGTTTTTTTATGGTATATGATTTGTATATCATCATAGCTTCGGTCCTATAGACTGTTTATATTTGAAGCCGCCGTTCTCAATCCCAGGATCGCGCATTAGTTGGTACTCCGACCTGTCAACATAGTATCGTTTTCATTGTTTTGCGTCAAACACCGCTATATTAGTAGATTTACAAACATAAATTCACGTCGAACGTCGATGAGCACGTCGGAGTACGTACATTTTGGCATGAGGTGTTTTCACCATACTTGGTGCGTTCGAGTTACAGATTTCACCGATTCCAGCAGTGTGTCGCTTGGCGCCGGATGCGGACAGTGTCCTCGACCATCTTCCCCCTATACTGTCTATGCCTCGATCCACAAAATTACAAGTCAATATACTGGTATGCAAAAACACGATCTGCATCGTTCAAATCTCTCATATTCTTAGAAGTAATGTTTTATTAAATTTGGAAACATCGATGTCGAAATAATATAGAATGAGTATTTCCTGAAGATTGAACCATGATCCCGACATACTCAACCAGCCCAACGTAAAACTTTTATGAGGCCAAGATGGCGGTGAGAAGTCGGAAAACACGTCCAGATCATCATGTATTACATTATTTGCCAATTTGTGTTACGAGACTTCGTTTGGATTGTAACCAAAAAAGTACAAAAATCAGATGCATTTCGAAAACTCGGACAGGAAATCTCGTAAATTTCTCAGACGTAATGAACTTTGATCGATATGCAGCGGAAACTGCATGGCGTTATCGATAAGGCGGCACTTGCTCACGAGGCTACGTACACACTAGAAGTGACGGCGGAACGAAACAGAGGAAGTCAAATCATCCTATTTTTAGCTCCATGGTCAAATAAACATTTCGTTTATTAGTAGACTCACAGAGGTACAAACGACACTCCATTGGAAACTACACACGGATACCATATCGCTTCACACCCTCTGTGCCGGTTTATTGAACATTTCTTGATTTGTCATTCTGAGTTTAGCATCATTTGTTTGGCAATAACAACGCGTATATCTGACTCCGTCTCTCTCGGAAGTACTGGGATATCCTTCACTGGACACACGCTTGGCGTGATGAGCGATTTTTGGCCCGAAAACAGCATCTGATGCAGGCCGATGACGTGCTCGTCAAAAGAAGAAAACTGATGTGCCATTTTGCGTGACTCTTGTTGTTCGATCGTTATATCTAAATTTGCCCGGCGTACCATATACATTTGCCATTGTTGGGTGTACGGTAGAAGCCACAAAACAAATCCAAACGGCCCTTTTCAGGGCCATCAAACTTCCCAGTAAGAGAGAACCTGATAATACATTTTCTTCTTCACGGCACGTTTTGTGGAGGGACCGTGTCAACGGTTACTAAGATGTAATCGACTTGAATGTCCTCTGATCACGTTTTTTATCCCCAGCAATCGGCGGGTAGGTACATAAGTTGGAGAACTGTGAAGAAACTATTGCGCACGTCTTTCGACACTGGAAATCTTGACACATATTTTATTTATATCAATCACTATTAGCAGATAAGGCGAATGCTAATCGACATTAGGTACACATCTAGCTGACTCGTGTCTGACTTTGCACAATGTTTGATTGACAGAGGTATTTAAATCCCAATCGGCATCCCCAGGATCGACGTTCTCACTGTCCACGCACAATTACTCACTAAAATTGTACCGAAAACTTATCGGAGTCGTTATGTATTGATCAGGTATTTACCCTGCTGTAGAGCATTCCCATTTCATAAATTTTCATGAAAAACACGCAAAAAACCGTAATCTGTGGAGCTCTCAGTTCAAGCTACTCGCACGGCGTCTCTTTGCATAATGAGCGTCCTCTCATGTAATCTGGTATTTATAACCAATGGGCGTCTTTAAGTCTTTCATATTTGATCTAAAAAATATTACATTTTCGGCAAAGTAATCGGCGTGTGCGACTTTGAAAAGTTACATACTTTATACTGTCTGTGATGTGGTTGTCTTTCGACGTCATTTTCTGTCATGTTTAAACTTGCAGGTGGAGTAAAATTGTGTGTTTTTCTTACATCTTCTTTCTCCTTCAGGTCAGAATAATGCTGACATTTCGGTAATTGACTATGTTCAGTCATGTTGTCGTCAAATGCCCTGCGTACGTACGTGCAATACATCAAAACTTCTCTGTCACAAGATGATCAACTGTCATGGCTTTATGGATGGGGAGATTTCCATCCGTTTTAAACATTTAATTAATTCTTCACGTATAAAGAATTTAATACAAATGTTGGAATTCAGCAAATATCACTGCACATAAAATTGTAACATCGCTTTGATTTTGTGATTGGGTTCAAAATCGAAAGCAGAACAGGAGCATGTGCGGAGATTTGATCGTTAGGGAAAAAATGCACTGCACAGGTTAAACAACCTAAAAGTAGTTTGGTAAACTGACAAAAAATACACAAAATAATCGTTATAAAATCTATAATTTCGGCTAGATTCATCGAATCGATTTGATTTGAAAAAATCTTCATCTTTAGAGATCAAGCTTAGTCGTAAGCATCCAGGGCTTGATATACGCGGTATTCCAACTTCCACAGACCACCAATTTTTCCCTGGGGCTACCAAAACCCATGAAATGGTAGCCCACACGGATTACCAAAGCCCGTTACTTTGAATTACTTAGTGGGCGACATGATGTTGATCGCTGTGAGATGACTAACGCTCTTAAAGTCAACAAAGGATGACACAGAAAGGCCAAACTATGACTTTGTTATGCAAATTTAAAGGCGACAGTGCAGTCAAATTTGTTGCGACAAACTATCAATAAAATATCATCGTGTGAACTGATGTCCTTGAATGACAGGATAGGGAAATAAAGGACAATGGAAATGTATTTACTAGTTATTTAATCAAAATATATCAATCACAATTCAACATTAAATTATTCAAAATACATCAATCACAATTCAAACTGCAACGAACAAATCATTGACAATTACACAGTCCCCACTTGTTAAATGGTACTTTAATTAAAAGTGCTATGAGAGGAAAGAGTCCTCTTCATTAATTAGTTCAGTGATTAAAAATACTTGATGGGGCTTAATGGGCAAAAATGAGTTCTATGAAGGTAAAAAAAAATAAACCAATGTAAGCCGTAATACTAATTACAAAAGGTCATTAAAATGGATCAATTAGCACTTAATCGACAGGATGCTGCCAAACACTTTTGCATCTTATCCTTACACAAAATGTATAGAATGTGCCCTCCCAGTTATCATCATAATGGATTAATGGCAGCCCCTGAACTTGGGCACAGACAGACAGTAACAGACAGTACGGTTATATATTGTGACGTAGCCACTCGATAGTTAATATTATATGATATTTTATGACTTGAATTTAGTTTGTATGACTGACAATATATGACCGACAGTGACCTATAGTAACCCCTCTGCATGTGGTGCATCGTGAGAACGATTCCCTTGTTTATTTTCGTGACCTTTGATGTAACCGTCAATCCGTCTTAATGAACGTATTGTTTTAACAACAGCTTAAGTCATTAACATCGACCGGACACTTAAGCTGGACCTCCTGCGTTATGTTGACAGATGTACTGATGGGAGCGACCTTCCTGTCCTTTGCACGTATGCCGACTGTCTTTAGTTAATCGTTTAGATATTGATAGACGCATACCAAAGTCATGACAAAGCCAGATATTCACCAAATATAAACTCTGCATTTTAGTGTGTTAGGGTAGAACCTGTTGCCACGCCCGATGACGACACTGACCGTAACCGACGCCTATTATTAGACTAGTGTGAGACATAGAAGTTTTACCGTGTAACTTGATGTTACTCAGCTGAATAAAGTGCTACGACTTAGAGTATATTTCGGTGTATCATTGCTGTCTCTTATACGTCTACTCCCTGACGTTTCCCTGCCGCACATCACAACCATGCTACGTGACTATATATATATATATATATATATATATATATATATATATATATATATATATATATATATATATATATATATATATATATATATATATATATATATATATATGATAATGATAATGACTTTATTTCACCAGTAAAAAATGTGTCAACATTACTGATGGGGACCAGGGAAGTAGTTCTAGTGGAACTAATCAAGTCCCTGGCCCAGAATTCATACAAATCATGATATCATAGTAATATAGTTTGCCATCCTTTTCAAGAAGTACATATTACATTTCAACAGCGAGGTGAAAACAAATAAAAAAACAACAAAAAATACAGAGATTCACTGTTCTGTGTTCAAAAGAAAATTTTTAAGTGAGGTTTTAAATAAATTTCTTGATTGTACAGATTTTATCGTCCTTGGAATTTCGTTCCAATGCTTAGCAATAGAATAATATATATTATTTTGAGTTAATTTTAAATTTACCTTGGAATAACAAAATTGTCGCCAGTAGATAAACGTGTTTCATATGTATGTGAAATTGATGAAGCATAACGATCTAATGAATGCCCATAATGACCAGTTTTTAAGTCAAAAGCAAATATACAGGTCTGAAACTTACAAAGTTTATAAACATTGAGAATTCCAAGTTGCTGAAACATTGGAGCACTGTGTGTAATGTTACTAGAAAAAGTTATCAGTCTGACCACTCTCTTTTGTAATCTAAAAATCCTGTCTAGATAGGTTTTATACGCATTTCCCCATATTTCAATACAATACATTATATGAGGGAGAATAAAACAATTGTACAATAACAATAAAATTGATTTTGGAAGATAATGACGTAAATATGATATAAGACCTACTTTTTGACTAACCTTCTTGATAATTGTTTCAATGTGATATTTCCATGTTAAAGAAGAATCCAGAGTAACCCCAAGATAGATAGCAGAAAAAACATTTTGAATTGCCAGATCACCAACAAATAAAGCACCCTGAGGGTCAAAATTTCTGCGAGCAGTTTTAAAGATAATGTAGTTTGTTTTGTCAACATTAACAGTAAGCTTGTTGGACTTGCACCAGGTATGTACTTTTGTTAACTCTGTATTTAAAATATCCAGATCAATTCTATGTATGTTATCTGAATAAAATAAATTGGTGTCGTCAGCAAATAACCTGAATTGAAATATCTGAGATGATTTGCTGATATCGTTGATATATATTAAAAAGAGAAGAGGGCCTAGGATAGATCCCTGTGGAACTCCGCAAGGGATTATTTGAGTTTTTGAAGTACAGTTGTTTATATTAACATACTGTTGTCGGCCTTCAATGTAAGTCTTAAACCAGTTCAGAGTCGACCCTCTAATCCCATAATGACTTAGCTTTGATAATAAAATTGTGTGATTTATCGTGTCAAAAGCCTTTTAAAATCAATAAAAATACCAAAAGTAACATAACCATCGTCAATTTGCTTAGATATTTCAGCTATAAGGTCTGCTAATGCTAATTTTGTGCTATGCTTCTTGCGAAAGCCGTACTGATTGTCGATTAGAACGTCAAACTTTTCCAAAAATACACTGAGTTGTGTATTTACAACAGATTCTATGATTTTACTAAAAACTGGCATACAGAAATAGGCCTATAATTGCCAATTTCATATGCACAGCCCTTTTTAAAAATAGGGGTTACTCTTGCCATTTTTAACTTTTCCGGGAATATACCCTTGGATAATGACGTATTAATAATATGAGCAAGTGGTTCTACTATATAATCAGCTGCTTCTTTTACAAGCTTGGGGTGTATTTCGTCAAAACCTATAGCTTTACAAGGATCTAGTGAATTAATTTCTTTGAGTATATCATATGGCAGAACAGGATGAAAGAAAAATGACTGGGGTTGTCGATCATGAAGATACTCACTAAAATTGGTAGTACAGGTTATTTGTGATTCCAATGTTTGCCCAATTTTAACAAAAAAAGAATTAAAAGCTTCTGCAATATCTTTACCTTTGGTAACAAATTTACCAGGATTACCATCATCTTTTGATTTTGTGGAGCTGTATTTTTAGAATTTTTGTTCAGTATGTCATTGATAGTCCTCCGCGTGTCGTGATCATTTCCAACAGACTTAAAAAGTCTGTCACAAAAGTACTTCTTCTTGGCCTTCCTCAGTAATTTAGTCAACAGATTGCGATATAATTTGTACTGTTGATGAATTGGCGAGTTTTCACAGTGTCGTTTTGTTTTAGAAAACATTCTTTGTTTGTTTTTAATTGAAACCAGGAGACCTTTTGTTAACCAAGGTTTCCGTACACGCTTACGTGGCATTGTTATGCATTTAACTGGTACGTGTTTAATCGCCATATCATGAAACAACTTGTAAAAATTATCGTAAGCAGCATTAGCATCATTTGCATTATAAACATCATACCAAGAAATATTAGCTAAGTCAGCTTTAAAAGAGACTGGATCAAAAGAGGAAAAGTCATGCTTGTAATCAGATGTTTTGACATTGAATACATGTCGTAGCTCTTTAAAGATTGCGAAAATAGGATAATGGTCATTATATCAATATATATATGTTATAGTTAATTCTTTAGATCAAAATCTGTACCGAGTTTAATCAAAATTAATGTATTTGTGGATTTATCATTCTAATTAGGAAAGTTCATTACATACGTAATCAAAAATTAATTAACTTGACACTGATAAATGTTTTTGTCACTGTTAAAACAGTGTGAGCTGAACATCTGTACCAAGTTTCATGAAATTTGATGAAATATATCTTGACATATCAGACTAATTACGAAAATTTAATAATTGCATGATACTGCTACATTCCGTTAAACAAATTGATGTGCATATGTAAGACATAGGTCAATGACCCAGTGCCAACTTTAAATGATACTGGTGGAAATATGTCTGAGTATAGCGCTGTACATGAACATGTAACAACATGGCCACGTTTTGTATTGGACTGTGAAACCAATAGAAATGGGGATCGCATATTTATGACATGATAGATATTTATGACATGATAGATATTTATGACATTTATACATATTTATGTCATAGGTCAATGTCCTTGTACCAACTTCGAAAAAAAATCCGATTATACATGACTGAGTTATCGCTAAGGACATGAAAAAATTGTAACAAAATGGCCGCCATGCGGCCATATTGGATTATATCGAGAAACAAATTGACATGCATATGTATGATATAGGTCAATTTCCTTGTACCAACTTTGAATAAAATTAGTTGAGATGTGTCTGAGTTATGGCTCTGTACATGAAAAAAATCATAACAAAATGGCCTCACGGCAGCCATAATGGATCGCATCACAAAACAAATGAATGTGGATATGCATGAGATATGTCAATGTCCTTGTACTAATTTTGAATAAAAGCGGTTGAAAAAGTGCCTGATTTATGGCTCCGTACATTAAAAAAAATTAAAAAATGTCCGCCCTGCGACCATATTGGATCATATCGTGAAACAAATTGGCGTGCATATGTATGATATAATTTAATTTCCTTGTACCAACTTTGAATAAAATCGGTTTAGATGTGCCTGAGTTATGGCTAATTACATAAAAAAATCATAATAAAATGGCCGCACGGCGGCAATATTGGATGGTATCACAAAACAGATCAACGTGCATATATATGGCATATGAAGTAATCCTTGTTTGAATTAAATTGCTCCAGGCATCTCTGAGATATCTGCATGAACGGACGGACGCACGCACGGATTGACGGACGCAGGGACATGACCAAACCTATAAGTCCCCATGGACACGAACTTAAAAGCTGTTTGGCTATCCACAAATTACGCTTTTCAAAGTGTATGAGAGCATCCCACGATAATGTGCAATCGTGAAGACATGTAGCCAAAATTGCCACGAAAGTAAAGGAACATAACTGTACCAAGTTGTCATCCTAAAATTCATACCCAATCTATTTTACCCATGTTATGTTTACATGTGCTAAGTGAAAAGCCATTGTCATGGCTAACAACAAAAGTTGCATATCAGCTCTGCGCATGTGTGAATAGTTCATCAAACTTTGAGGCGTCACCGTTGTCTACTACACATACTATACAGTTGTCCTAAGGTTATGATCTACAGGTATTGATATCAAATGACTAGAAATCTCACTTTATGGATAGAATCATGCAAAATAAACCTGCCATTGTCTAGATATGAATAAAAATATCCTTTACAGAAAACCTCTTCATATAGGCACGGGCTACCAGACCTTGTCACTGAGCTACTAGCTTCAGGAAATGGTGGCCTGATGGGACTCCCAGGGAAAGAAGTTAATTTTGAGCCTTGGCAACTGCGAGCAACTGCCGTGCATGAATTATTTTGTTTACATGATTTACAGCCATATATTCTGTTGAGCACCCTTATTCTTGTTCAGTAGGCTAAAGTATCTGATGAGCGTAGGTTCTACAAATATAAAATACAACGCCTAACCTTTAAACTGTCTTAAGGATGTACGATCACAAAAAGTAAAAGTAATGTTAATTTTTTCAAATGGTTTTTTGAATACCTACATATGAGAGTAGTCCAAAACTGGGACAAAAGATGGGTTGACCGCGCTTGTTTTTTCACAAAATGACATTAAAAATTCACGGTTTTTCACAAAATCACTAAAAATCAATAAAACAGGTCATCATTTTCATATTTATATCATGATTGCATTTTTCATGTTTACACTGTAAAAGAACAAACAAATTATAAATTTAAGCTACTTTGAAGATTTTACGTACAGTAAAATTGAGCTGAAAAGTCTCGAGATTTATTTTTAAACCAAAATTGCAACAAATATGCCCCAAATTTTAAGAATGGAAGAGGGCAATTTATCAATTATTGATAGTTTCTACGAATGTCAAAATTCTCAAACTTTGCTAAATAATGGCTCTTTTTGTGAAATTTTCAAAATAACATTTTGTTTAGTAGGTCATTGAGTTCGATTTTTCACAATTTTGCGAAATGTAACTGGGATTTATAGGTTCTGACGATAGACCATGCTTTCCCCGGGGGTGCTCTTCAAATGCTGCCTACCTGCAGTGGCCTTGTCCAGCCCTGGTCATGATTCAAGCCTACCAATATAGTCAACTTCAGAGAGAGGGAAATGACAGAAAAAAGCAAAGACTTTCAAGTTTTTCTACTTGTTACAGTTTATATATTAAACTTATTGCCGTGATGTTTATCGCCGGGGATTTGGTTAACTTCGCTGCAGGCTAAGTTGTCACACACTACGTGGAGCCAGGAGCCGGGGCCATGAATCGTTTCCCGAATACAACTGACACAAGTGTCAAGATTTTTCGCCTAGTACACTCAAATCGACAATACGATGGCCATTCTTTCATGCTATGGTAGGTCTACTAGCTACACTATCATTGAGACAATAATACTTGTCTTTCTCATTGTCCACTACCTCCTCGTGTGTAGCGAATCGGATGGACGTCACACTTCTGAATTACGCTATACAGCTGCAGGCTACAGTCATGTCGCATTTTTTTATCTCTTCGCTGAATGCTCGTACCTTCCAGCATGTTTTGAGGGCACGCTGAACATTTTCTCGTTGCGATTTTCTCCGCGACATGGAAATTGTCTTTACCTGCAGACGACATTTTGTACAACGCAAAACGTTCGGAACGTCACTATGCGCGCGTGGTTACTGGATACATTTTTAATCGGCGCAGTACGCTAATATTTTTCCGATCGTACATCCTTAATTCCCGCTAAAACTTCATTTTTTTGCTCTGGACCTGGACCATCGAGCACTCTGCCATCAATAATTGCAAGGAACATTTTATACTCTCTGTCTGTCTGTCTGTCTGTCTGTCTGTCTGTCTGTCTGTCTGTCTTAAATAACAAGTCAGAGAAGAGCTATAGGAAATATTTCTGCATAAGCTGTCTCGCTCCAATCGGTCTTGAATAAAAAGTCGAAAAAGAGGTACCGGAAATATTTCTGCATTTAAGCGGTCTTCATGGCTTTACCGGGCAGGACCTGCTGGAGCCCTAATGACCTGAATTCCAGGTACATCGAGAAGATTGACTTGAAGGACGAGATACCAGAAGAGGGCAAATACAACAACCTTCGAATACAACGTTAACAATAAGCAGCTCCACACCCACTTTGGATCATCGATTTCAAAGCCCCGATAACTAAGGTGGAGAGCCCTAAGCTCTTGAGACACCGGAGGCCACTCGATCTAGATTTGGTACATTACTTTTTACATTCTCTCGAGTTCACTTTGACAACCATAGGCTTAGACTGCATTAAAAATATCTGAAGTGGAGGGGGTTTGGACGTGGAGAAATTGCGACTAAAATCTGATTTATTTTCAGATCTCCCTCTCAGTACCCTCAAAAATTTTCAAGTTTCCTGTCTATATAACAAAATTTTCAAGTCATCCCATTTTAATATAGCTGTACACTTATTAGGGATGGACGCAAAGAAAAAAGTAGAATTCTATCGGGAAGTTATATTCGCAGATGTTCGACACGACCTGTTGTTAGCAATTTGTAGACTGATATTCCTGTACCGCAAGTTCCTAAATTGATCCATTTGTTTAACGCGTCAGTGGATATTTTTGATTTTTCAGTCTGAGCTGACTTAAATTAGTCCAACTCTACCAAGATCGATGGCTCCTGCTTAAGAGCACACAAGATGATGATCGTGAGAGAGTCTTCAAACTGTGAATTCCTGGCCACATTTTGCTATATTGTGAAAGCCTGAGGACAGTGACCTAATATTTTTCTTTCAAAAGTACAAGACACTTGTCTTCCACCCAGTGTAAGCGTTGTATTCATTGCTTCGCTTCGATAAAGTGTGTGTGCGATGTATGATAGTGTTTTTGTACGAGCGTGAGCGCTTCACGAACTAAACAGCGTGTGGAGAGGGCGCAGTCAGAATTTTAACATCCCCAGCTACGTTATTGAACCAATCTTTTCGAGATTTGGGATTTGGCCGAGTGGTTTTGTCTTTGACTTCTGCGCTAGGTGATTGGGTACTGTAACTTGTGAATTCGAGCCCGATTGAAACCATCGTGTGACTAAGATACTGCTCCAAATTGACAAAACATGAAGATGAAAATATTCAAAAGAGGAGGCGTCACGTTCAGTGGCTAGGCCAATAGACGCACGATCACAGCATAAGTGGTGATTTTGAGCCTCAGCATGGCTATGGTGTTGGGTCCTTGAGCAAGGCACTTTATTCCTCATTGCTTCTCCCCATCCAGAAGTGAAGGGTACCCAGTAGGACAGTGGTTGTAATGTGTGAATTTAGCTCTGCTGCGCTGATTTGCTGCACGTGTGAGCTGTTGTTTGCTGCTCAGGGAGTTGAGTGGTATCAGATAAATGAAGTTTTGTAATCAGTCATGTAGGCTACTCCAAAATTACTGCACATAATTTGATGAAATCAGCTGCAGATACTGATCAGACAGATATATGACTTTGTGAAGTTAATCAAGGTTTATGTGCATACTAAATGAACTTCGTAATTAGTGATATAACTCTGCGAATATGGCGACAAATTTGTTAAAAACCTGATGTAGATATTAATCTGATAAATATTTGCTGGTCACGTGAAGCACTGTGCAGTGTTGAAGGGCAAAGTCCAGCGCCGTGGGCGCACAATAGACAACGTCGTAGTGGCGATGGTTGTCACTGGGCAAAATCGTTAAACACTTGCTCAGTCGTTGGCTTATCAGAGAAACATAAACTATCTGTTACATCAGGGGCTATTTCCAGTGGAGGGAGTGGGATGAGTTTTTTAAGAAGTATTTTAGAAATCTGACGGGAATCAGTGGCTATCATTACTTTACATTCACTAAAAATGACCCAAGGGCTGTGTATGTGAAAAAATCAGTAACTGGAGTTGAGGAACGTGTTATTTAGTGAAAAGAGGGGTACATGGCCACCAAGTGATGATACTTTACCCACAGTACTCTCAGCTGGTGGTCTATCCAGAGAGAGATATGGGGATCTCCAGACAAGAGTGCTAGGGTATGTTCGGGAGCCATACAGGCCCACATACTTCTGCAACACTGCTACACATAGTAAATAAATGGTGCTGTGGTAATACTTTGAAAAATAGCAGTTTGTAAAACATCTATCTGTCTGTCTATCTATTTATCTTTACATCTGTCAATCTGTCTATCTATTCTTTTCTTATATGGCTACAATACATCAATGTATTGTATCATATGCAATAGTAACAGTTAAAAAGTTGTTATTGCAGTGCTGTACTATTCTCTGTATATATATTGAAAAATATTGAATGTGCAGTGAATACTGACACATTATAAGCAATTTATGGTATAAGTTAAATTTGAGGAAGTATACTGCTACACAATTGTATTTCCCAATAAGGGAGTAACAACTATAATTGTATATAGATGAATAATTGTAGTCTGAATATTGATTCAATTTGCAAAATAATCGCAATCATACTAATCCATAATCCAATGACAGTAGGTCAGAATTCATGAGACAATAGTTGTAAACATAGACACAAAACAGCACAGAACAGACAGTAAATAGACGGTACACAAACAAAGTCATATTCATGAAAGAAAGATATATGGACCTCTGGCCAGAAGACCAAGAAGTGATGTCAGGTGTTTCTAAAATAGTAAGCGCATCCTGCCCCACATGTGGCACCCGCCATATATCAATTTATTACATGCCTCGTATATGGAACGTCACGAGCCCCATAGGATTCAATGGTAACTGGTTTGTGACGTGGCGGGCCGCATAGTCATCACCCGACCGAAAGTGAACCGGAACTATTTTTAGCACAGACGACAAGCCAGGGATTGAAATGATCAAAACACACAATTTTTCATGAAAGATTAAATCAATTCTTTAATAAATACGCAAGTTTCAAATATTTACACACCGCTTAATACTGAAAAATAAAATAAACTGTGAAAATGCGAATAACACTCAACTTTCATGTGCACGTATTCGTTGCTCGAACTACAGGAACCAGGCTCAAGCGAACGCATAGAAACGAGAACAACTTCCATGTCCGTTTAGCTCAGATACGTCGAACAATTCAATCAATCGGTGAAGTTAACACGAGAAAAATAGGCAACTATAAATGTCAAAAACGAAGATACAAATTGTCCAATATTTTGATTTAATTGTCTTCATCGCTGGAATCTGATTCGATGACACGAATTCGGCGACGTTTAGACTTGCAATCGCACACTGCCGGTGTTGACGTGATATTGAAAATGCAGTTTGTCATGACCGCGCCTGCAAACAGTTGTTGAAACTTGTCCGTATTTCCAGAAACAGACGGGATGGCCGAAATTTGCGGCTGACAAAGCGAATTACTTGTAGTGACATTCGTATTTTCTGAGTTGGTTTCGCTGAGTATATGTGACATTCGTCTTTGCTCACTCAGTTCAAGTTCGTCGTAATGTTGCAGGCTGCCCGCGTTCTTATGGCCGGTTATTTTGATGATTTTGTGCGGGGGCACTCCGGCTGAAGACAGTCGCCGAACGCAGGTTTTCCGTAGAGAATGGTTGGTAATCTTACCCTGGATATTAGCTTTCAAGGCCGCTTTCTTCATGAGTTGGCCGAGTTGATTTTTACCGAGCGGGCGATCGTAAAACCAAACAGCGTCGGACTTCAAGTGATCGATGAATTTAGGCTGTAGCGGCTGTAGGTAAAATGGCGAGTCTGGGTCACACGCTGATCGCGGACGATGTTTTATGTACTCGCGATACAAATCAAGCGGATTTCTGGAATCATCAGTAGCAGTGGCATACATTCTCGGTGAGAATGCTCGGGTGTCAAGTCCGGTACCATCACGAGTCTTAGTCTGCCGTTCAGTGGAACTCCAGATACTCGAGGCCGTCGGTGTCTCTGCCGGTCACAATATCGCCAAATTTCAATTGTCGATGTTCATCCCGTCCGCGAAGACCGAAATGTTTACCAAACAGGTAAACATCGTAAAATTCGCCGACTCGGCATCAAAAATGCCAAGAATACGCTCTTTCCCACATCTTCTCTTCTTCTTCAACAGTAACTGCATCAGATTTCTTTTCTTTTCGTCCCTTTCCCTGTCTCTTCAGATCGACTTGCTTCGCACGTAGTGCCTGGTTCATTTTGTGGAACTGCCGATCATTTAAGCTTACTTCATATCCCTTGTCGCGAAGATACCGCTCGAGACTACACTTGATATTAGTAAGAGTGGATGGCTCATACTCTTCGCCGTCGATTTTCGAACACCGATGAAAAATTTGCTGAGAAGAATACTCAGTTCGGCTGGCGGTATTACTTCGATTGGTCGAACTTCGCCGGTGTTCGTCGCTAACCATTCGGTACATTTTCGTATGTCGCGCGATGTTGTTTTCACGGTATTTTCTTTCTGGTGGCTTTGTATGAAGTCATCTACTTCATCTTGATAATTTTTCTTCTGGCGGTGCACCTAGTAACTGGTCGATCTCTTCCTCCTTCAATGTCAACAGCCATTGCGTAATGTCATCCGCCATGATTGACAAGGGAATTCCGTGTTTACAAAATTATGCAAGAAAAATCGATAAACCGCATAACAGTGATTCTAATATATTCATGCGCCGTCAAACGATGAAACATTATCGTTTTTTTCGACGAATGTAATTATTTCGTGGAAATTAAACAATGAATGTCATTTAAAGATCAAAACAAAACTTCAGTAGGAAAATTATGAGGGAGAGGCATGTAATAAAAATATTATAGCCCCAACATGGGACTATGTGCCCTCGAGGCAGGAGACCATTTGCCCTCCTGACGTCGGGCAAATGGTCACC
The DNA here is from genome assembly GCF_041260155.1 of Ptychodera flava. Lineage (NCBI taxonomy): Eukaryota > Metazoa > Hemichordata > Enteropneusta > Ptychoderidae > Ptychodera > Ptychodera flava. The sequence goes on from NW_027248281.1 coordinate 9,969,384, forward strand.
TACCCTCGGGCACATAGTCCCATGTTGGGGCTGTAATATATACTATAGGTCAGATAGGTAGTGGTCACTAACTAAGGCCCAATGTCACCGATACCATCAGTGATCATTTGTCGAAGAGAGATATTGTATTTATCTACCAGCTTGCGATACCTGCCAAAAAAGCGTTTGAATGTAGTGACAAGTCTTGCTCTGGTGTAACCTTGATTTAATAGTTTGTAAGAGAGATGGCCATGTCTCTCTACAAAATCACCATATGAACTGCATGCTCTAGCATATCGAATAAGCTGGGAATGTATACCCTATAAGCTGATGAGAGTGGAATATTACTTACGAGGTGTGGAAAATTGATGATACTAAAGTAAAAATCATCTCTCTTGTCATATAGCCTAGTAGAAAGGTGACCATTAGAGTCAAATTTAAGTAAAATGTCCACATATGAATTATGGTGTAGTAAAAGTATCTCATACTGGACCTAGTACTGCATTTGGTGTGAATTAGCATAATTAGCCATATTTATAAGTCTTAATTTCCTTAGTAATGAACTTAAATAAAACTAAATTATTGTTTACACTCCATTGAGAAGTATTCAAGGAGATTTTAACAAATGTAAGCAAACATGAGATAATGCATTGTTTGTCACTGACTACTGAGTAGATTTCAAGAGTATTATGCATGCTAGTCTCACTGACAATGCTTCACTAATGTGATATGTTTTATGATAAATAAGGTTTCATTGGGATTCATTTTATTGCAATTCATTGTATATCCATTGATTTTCCAATGTGAAAATGTATCAGTGCATTATGAGAAAAGAGGATTTCATATTGTAATATAATTATATGAAGAGGAATGATTTCAATATAGTCATTTATGACTATTTTACACTGTATTATATTCACTCTATGTGTTGCCTAGCAACAATCTCCATAGCAATTAGTCATCTATATAATTGAGAATACCTGCTGCACTGTAACTAAAATGTCATGAGCAAGTTTTTACATTTCAACAAAAGAATAAACATGCCATAGCAGCTCAAAATAGGTTCCTTTTACTTAAAATTAGGTCTGTTTTGTCTTCCTTCCACCCCCACAATGAAAAATGGTTTGATCCAACAGTAAGTGTCCATACCCAATGCCTACTGTGACAGAATTGGTTATCCCCAAGATGACAATTATTTCATAATGTCACATGAAAGATATGCATTGGATCACAGTGGATGAAATTAGTCAGATATAAATTTGCATAAATTTGCATAGGTCAAGGTCGTTTAACCCTTATTTATAGGGTATACGAGCACGAAGTGGGCTAACCACTTACATTTTGGGAAAGAGCAGCATCAGTACTTTCTGAAAATACCAATAACTCAAAATTGAAAAAAAATTGCGTCAGGGGTCTTTCTGCTTGCGGCGGCCCATAAATTGTTGTATATCTAGCATTTTGCCTGGTGAATGCAGTTGGAGGCGTGGAATTCGAGGTGCCACAACTCTCTCAAAACGGCAACTCGTTCTTCTGATCTATCTCATTCTATTCTCTCTGACTCATCATCTCGCGTTGTTTCCTCAGCCAAGCTTTGACTACTTTTTCAGTTTCAGCTCTCAAGCATATAGAAATTGAGTCCGTTCTCTACGTAAACTCACAGCCAAGGGAGATACACATGGGTTGCTCACGAACATATGTGCAACTCTAACGCGGGATCAACTATATCAACACAGGGAGTTCTACGACAATACTATGGGTCATACACGATCAGTGTTAACATATTGTAGAAGAAAATGGGCAAAAGTGTGGATGAAGTTAAATAGCGAGACATAACCATGAATGTAAACTTTGACAAAATTGATAGCATGACTGTATCTTGCTGCACACATATACCCCAAACACAATTGGAACTATTTTGTGATTTTGAGATGAACAGTAAAAGTCACAGAATATGCTTTCTAAGAGAGGGTTTACTCAAAGCATTTAATAATTATTAATTAATTAATAATTATCAATTTTTCTAGTGAAAATATCAAAAATTTGATAAGTGAATTAAATGTTAAAGTAGTATAAAAATAGTAGTATTGAAAGCCATTCGCTTTTCAAAAATTGTAAATCTATTTTCTGACAATTTTTGAAGGATAATTGATCTCATTGATACACATTCTTGAAAATGCCAAGATTAAAGGTCAAAACTTGATGATTGCTGTATTGTTCAGAGGACCTAGATGCATTTGAAGGTTTCAGGATCATATCTGATTGCTTCTTTACTATTTCAAAGTGCCTCTCTAGGTAACAATGTTTAGGGGTCATATCTAAGTGGTCACTTAAAAAGAATAAGAGACAGATCAGGGTGGTCCCCGACAGTTTTAAGGACTCATCCGGGTGATCCCTGAAAGCTTCAAGGACTTATCCGGGTGGTTCCTGAAAGTTTCAAGGAATCACCCAGGACACGGGTGGTCCCTGAAAGTTTCAAGGTCACATCAGAGTGGTCTCTAAAAGATCCAAGGACACATCTGAGTGGTCCCTCAAGTATTCGCCTTGGTGGTCTTTGAAGGTTTCAAGGTCACATTAGGATAGTCCTTGAAAGATTCAGGGGCACCTCAGATTGGTCCCTGAAAGTTTCAAGTACTCATTCAGTGTTGTCCTTATATATAAAAGTAGCCGGGTAATTTAAGAAAGTAGACGGGTGGACTACGAGGGAGTGAAGCAACCGAGCGGCGAGTGAACGTAGCGAACGGGGGGGGGGAGAGCGCGAAGGGGGGCTGCCCCCCTCTCGCAAGGTGAAAAATTAAATTTTGGAGTGGAAATGGTGTTCTCTGGTGGCATCTGAGGTGACATTGACATTAGAGGAGGAATCAGGCTGTTTAATGCTTGATAGAACTTCGTCATCTAATGTTTGAGAGAAATGTACAAATAATAAATCAGAACACTGGACTCATTCGAAAACTGCTAAAATTATAATCAGAAAGAACATATGATAAGTACAATCTACGTTAAGTAAATACTAATAAGTACTCACCATCTGGCCTACCTGTATAACTGTCTATGTTGTTTTCTATGATATTCAACTCAATCAGAAAAGAGTTAATTAACTTAGGGACCACGTCAAAAGATGGACGTCGGATAAAAGCTTAATTTTTTAAGTTTTGTCCTTGAAACCTAATTGATGAATATTTATCAGATGTTCCCATTATTTCTTTACAGTGATAATTCCAATCATACTTAAAACACAATCAGGATGGAAAATTGAAAATAACGACAGTATTCTAATGGAAAACACGTTTACTTTTGTTAAAAAAAAAACTTACGGTAAGATAATTCACTGTAATGTAAAAACTTGCACAAATATATTAAAAATTTATATTTCAGACAACTAGAAGAAAAGAAGTTTTCCAGTTGCAATAACGGCAATGTAGGGAGCAAAAATATGTAATTACATTATTATTTTTTAAGAATTCTCAACCAAATCAAACTAGAATATCGTTTTTGTCGGATGAACAACTTTTTAAAGAATTTAGATTTTTATCCGACATCGACCTTTTGATGTGGTCCTTTAGTAACATACTCTATCGATGAACCTTATTGTCTAAAAATGATACCCAATAAAATGAAATATCCTGACATACCCTTAATTTAACAGTGCGTATACACGCAGACGCATATACCATATCTGTATAGGTAGACGAGGCTGTCAGAGAGAAACGTGAGCGTAAAACGGTCGGAAACACGGCAACACACATGCCTGTGACCGTGGATTCTAGTACGTAAAAATAATCAATGAAAATAAAATACCCATTCAAATAAACGGTTGGTTCTAAAAAAAATAAGTTCTAGCTCATTTTTTTTAAATCTAGAAAATGCGTCGGTTTTGCTCTTAGAATAACTATATCTGTTGAGAAGATTATCATACTCGTATAGTGACGTTGGCCTGCAGCCAGCGCGGGGACGGAAAACTAGCTTGTCAGTCTCGTCAACTTCGAATCGGCAATCAACATCGCATCTTTCCGGCGCTTTTCTCTCACAAATTCAGCGAAATTGACGGTTGTCACACATAAACTAAATGTATTGTTGGAATCAAGTATAGCTTTTGAACAGGCTTTCTTAGGGAAAAAATATTCCATCGGCAATGTGCCAGTGGCCGACGCCACATTTTCTTTTGTCACTATCGTCAAAGATGATTTAAGATGACCTTCATACTAATCAAACAAATCACGATGTTCGTAACAAAGACAACACCATAGTTGTCCATCAGCCAATCACACTATTTAACAGGTAAAAGATCGGGCTCAACAAGCCACAAGGGTATTTAGAAACTGTTTTATGTTAGTGCAGTTCCAAGTGGGGAAAGGCCAATCGTACGTGTGCCGTCAAACAGCTAGCAGTGCGATCTCGAAATTAATAGGTCTATAAAATAATTTAATTAATATATTAAAAGTAGCCGGGAAAAAATACACAACAGGCGGGTTATTTACCCGGCACCCGGCTTCTAAGGACAACACTGGTCATAGTCTTAGTCATATTCACGCTACGATCACAGTTGCTGACATCATTGTCGACATCGGGAACAGCACTGTCACTCAACAAAGGACTGTGGTAACAGAAATCAAATTCATCGGCGATGTCCAGTATTCCGTTGCTTTCAATGTAGCCCTGTCATTAAATAATCGGAGTAATGGACATCCTACATTCAAAATCTGTAACCTTTCCGAGGAAGGAATTAGTGCAGTGGATAAAACTCATTCGAACGTCGCGCCATTTACACACTCGACTTGAAACAATGCAGAGTCTCACTTCAATGTGACCCGTGACCTTCACTATGTTAATTTGCAAGGACGATGTTAGCGTGTCTCGCTGAACGAGAATAATATCATTGGTTTCATCTCAAAATTAATCATGAAGACTGTAACATACAAGCACATTATTTCAAAACGGTGGGAAAACTCTAAGGCATAAAACGGCAACATGTATCACCAGGGACCTTACACAAGTGCGCGATGCGCCCTAGGTGTCCCCGTAGGTTGAAATGGAATATGTACGGTGGCCCAAAACTACCTGTTCTCCGCATTCAAAGTCTGCGTCGCATTCAATTGTTTTTCTCTCACATATGTCTCCGCATTCAAAGTCTGCGTCGCATTCAATTGTTTTTCTCTCACATATGTCTCCGCATTCAAAGTCTGCGTCGCAATCAAATGTTTTTCTCACACATAAGCTTATGTCTCCGCATTCAAAGTCTGCGTCGCAATCAAATGTTTTTCTCTCACATATGTCTCCGCATTCAAAGTCTGCGTCGCATTCAATTGTTTTTCTCTCACATATGTCTCCGCATTCAAAGTCTGCGTCGCAATCAAATGTTTTTCTCTCACATAAGCTTATGTCTCCGCATTCAAAGTCTGCGTCGCAATCAAATGTTTTTCTCTCACATATGTCTCCGCATTCAAAGTCTGCGTCGCAATCAAATGTTTTTCTCTCACATATGTCTCCGCATTCCAAGTCTGCGTCGCATTCAATTGTTTTTCTCTCACATATGTCTCCGAGGTATGCCTCAGTGTACGTTATTCCGCGAAGCATAATTTCTATCGAACAGGGCTCTCAGACGGTTGCTATTGACAACGACGAACATTGTATCAAGTTATTTTCAATAGATTATCGATCGAAAATTTGTTTGGACGCCGCTTGTGCCGGGCGCTCGTGTGTTGAGGTCACGTCATAAACATCGGATACCTTCAATGTTGATATTTAAGTGTATAAGTCAATATATGGGTTATTGTGGAAATGTTTATGACGTGACCTCAACACACGAGCGCCCGGCACAAGCGGCGTCCAAACAAATTTTCGATCGATAATCTATTGAAAATAACTTGATACAATGTTCGTCGTTGTCAATAGCGACCGTCTGAGAGCGCTGTTCGATAGAAATTATGCTTCGCGGAATAACGTACACTGAGGCATACCTCGGAGACATATGTGAGAGAAAAACAATTGAATGCGACGCAGACTTGGAATGCGGAGACATATGTGAGAGAAAAACATTTGATTGCGACGCAGACTTTGAATGCGGAGACATATGTGAGAGAAAAACATTTGATTGCGACGCAGACTTTGAATGCGGAGACATATGTAAGAGAAAAACATTTGATTGCGACGCAGACTTTGAATGCGGAGACATATGTGAGAGAAAAACAATTGAATGCGACGCAGACTTTGAATGCGGAGACATATGTGAGAGAAAAACATTTGATTGCGACGCAGACTTTGAATGCGGAGACATAAGCTTATGTGAGAGAAAAACATTTGATTGCGACGCAGACTTTGAATGCGGAGACATATGTGAGAGAAAAACAATTGAATGCGACGCAGACTTTGAATGCGGAGACATATGTGAGAGAAAAACAATTGAATGCGACGCAGACTTTGAATGCGGAGAACAGGTAGTTTTGGGCCACCGTAAATATGCCATCATGAAATGATTGTTTGCGAATTGTTAACTGTTAAGACCAGCGTCGCGTCGGCCAGCGACAACAGCACAGGGCTACAGCACACTTCAACGAGCGAGTATGTTACATTTATCGTTAAGACTGCTCGTCTTAATCGACTTAAGGTTCACCCACTGCCCACTTCATCACATTTATGCCAGGGAGAACATGCCTTGTAGATCTTGTCGCGTGATACGGGTTCGGCGCCGGCCAACCTGTCACACATGAGAGCAATGAGGACGCCGGGTTAAGCTATTACATAATGTTAACTTCGACCGTCATGAATATTGACGCTGTATGTGCAGGAAGTTGGACCAAATCTTTTCAGTGATTCCTCTACCTGTCAGCTTTACCAAGTAATGCTTGTGAATGCGCAAGCTGACGAGCGAAGCTTGAATCAAGGTAAATGTTACATTTTTTTACAAACCATTGTCGGGCATTGTCTACAAATCCAAGCCCCTCTGATTATGGAAAGAAGGCTACAGTCTGTGTACACGCGGGGGGGGGGCGGTATGTCAATATATTGACCATTAGCAAACCATTTTGTGACCAAACAGAACTTTGAAATATGATCCATACTTTTATTACATTGTAGTAAGATCACTTGATGCTTTTTTGAGCTGTAATCATGATTTGTAAACTATTACTTGTGTGACAGGAATAGTAGAGTTTGAGATTGAGAATTAATCATTACGTCATCAACTCTTTATTTAATCCACAAGCATACTGATGTATTTTTGCCATAGAAACTTTTAAGGGAGCGTTCAGTTATTATAGCCTGGGTGGGCCGGCAAATTCTTCCTGCGCATTATTCAAAATAGGTGAAATCAACCTTCGAATTATACCGAAAAATTGATGACCCCGCCTTTCAGATGACAAAAATTGATGACCTCCACATTGCTTGAGTAAAGCTGCACACACAAACACCTCGGGGATTGGTTGGGGTGGGAGGTTGAGTGATAGAATCCAAAAAAGAGCTCAATTTTTTCAAATGACCCTTCTACAAACTCACAAGGTGTAAATGGTTCAAATTTCCCCTTCTGACTTGCAATAATTTGAAATTAGCCCTCAAAGGGGGTGACAGAAATTACTGGTGGATCGCAATATTTTTGTGCAAGTGTGTGTGTACAATATTTTGATATTTGGATTTAATCAAAAATCTGTGTATAATGATGATTCACTATACATGGTAATTTATGAGAAAACCATGAAATACTTTTTAATGCAAAACTAAATGAAATAGGGTTGTTACAAATGGCATGTGGACAAAAGGTTTGACCTTAGAATTTTACCAAAATGTTCATCCCCTATACATAGGAGTCAATTATAAGATTGTGAATAATTTTTTCAAACTTTCACCTAAATGTATTATTTAATTTTACATGGTACTTGTAGTTTCAGGAGAGGTAATTGCTAAATATTTCCCTGATAAAACTTGCTCAGAGTTGTCAAGTCAAGATGTTCATGTGACAGATAATTATACTTTTGTTCATATTAACAGTTGAATAACTTCAATGAAAGAATGAAATCATGCAATGAATCATTTTTATCTCACAGAATATTTCTGAACACTGAAACTGCTTTTTGACGGGACGGATACTTATGAAAATTAAGTGACCCCCCTCTGAGCTGTTTGAAAATACATGACCCCCCTTTGCAGTTTTCAAATTTGAGGTGACCCCCTGATTTTTCCGGCACATCCCTGGCCATAATAACTGAACGCTCCCTAAGTTTAGCTTAAATGATCTCAGGAGAGACAAACTGCCCAGTTATTATCATGATTTAGCAAAAACCTTCCCTAGGCAAAATTCACAAAAGAAGCCCATCTATTCATTCTGGGTGCTGAGTATGATATTCCATAAATAGTCCATAAATGTGAGCAGAAGTTTGTCAATTTTCATACCATACATGTACTTGTATACTGTAATTATTAATTTTATAGACAACAATCCAACTCCACTTTCTGTGATGTAATAAGGTGTAAACTATATCATGTGAGCGTTCAGTGAGGGACTGTGATCTAGATCACTCTTCATCATTATGACTCCTGTAAATTTTGCTTTTCCAAGATGTCTACTTTCTGCTCAGGGATAAAGCATCAGAGACTTATTACCTGTAAGAGAATGCCACCAGTCCACCAGCCTTTCAGTAATCCTTAAAACGTAAGTCTGATCTTTTGGGAAAGATAAAATTTGTCCAAAGTTCTCTTTCTTGCCAGTAATAAGGCTATGTTCACAAACATTTCTGAAGGGGGGGGGCAGTGTTCTGCCAAACTTTTGCATCAGTGGAGTCTCAGGGCTCGTTGAAGCTCAAAAAGCAGTCACTGTTGAAAAAGGGGGTCATTCTCAGACAATTATACACTTTATTACGTTCCATACCCGTGTTGTTGTTTCAAAGACTCAGACTCAGAGTTTCTGCGAGTAGGCGGTTTTTGGTCCTAAAATGTCTGCATGGCGAGTATGTTAGTGTACTCGTTCGGAAATTCATGTTGGCTCAGGTCATCATATTCTGTTTACTGTTATGTTTCATGCATACCTTGCAAAGCATTGAGTTCTTTTAGGCATCGTAATTGAGCCAGCTGAAATCGCATAAACATTTTTCATGAAAATGTCGAACGTACCGCAATGAAGGCTGAGTTTTCGATGATAGCTGCTCAATGTTTTGAGACTGCGCTTTTTCTGACTGATGCGTTTCCGATGTGGAAAGCAGTGATTTACATGTAGTAAGCATTTGATATGGTAAACTGTAATTGGTGTGTTGAAATACGGTAAAAAATCATAAGAAAACATACTGAGGTGATTTTAGCAGGTTTGATTCCGACAAATATATTCCAAAATATTTTCAATTTTAAGAGTATTAATGCTGTAAAAAGTTGACACACTTATTGATATCTGTTTAATGTATATCTCATGCAAAGATAGTCAATACACAGGTGCGGACCATTTTTATCACCTTATGAGGGGGGTCCTGGCAGATTTGAAAAAAATTCCTAACAAATGTCAATAATAAAATCAGCCAGAGAATGTTTGACAAAAAGAAAAGGTGGGAGAGTGGGAAAATATTATGTACAATGGATCGGATAAACAAGATAATGTACCTCATCAGTCTTCCAAGGCACACTTGGGGGCCAATGTCATCACTCGCTGCCAGTCTGTGTATGTCAGTCTGTCTGTATGTATGTCCATGTTACATACAATTGTTGGCTTGTTTTGATAACTATATGGGAGAGAAAAGTGACATTGTCACTATTTTCTTGTTACTGAGGTGAAATGAAACATATGTGACTTCTATGTATTTTGTCTATTTCATGCCATATTTGTAAAGGAACTCATTCCTGGATTTGGTATTTTAATTTCAGTGGTTTTGTGGTGCCTTAGAGTGTTCAAAGGCTTAAGTAATATTCTATGGCATCAGGTTTCTTCAGCCAAGGCAACATATTTTGTTTTGTGTAATTATTTTTTATAGCTCAAAATATTTTTACATCAATAAACAAGTGACAATCATCTGAAACTTGTGTGAAATAATACTTGAAATTTGGACACTAATGCAAATCCTCATATTAACATGACTGCAGCAGCAGTAAATGTTAGAAGACACTGTATCTACACGGACAGAAATCTTGAGCGGCTACACATTGTCTGCGACATTTATTTTAGGTGCAGTGATGGACATTGACTCTGATGAATGAAGACCATCTTGTTAACCTGTTATCTGAGGTGCATAGCGAAGAGTGATTTTACAGATTGGATAATCTTTCTAGGACCATTGGCCAGACATTATTGACATTTGGTATAAGCCATGACTTAGGTCAGATTAACACTTTCCCAGAACTACTCATACTCTGAAATATTGTACAGACTCATAAGTTATGAGCTTGCACATTTCTAGAAGATTTATCATGGTTTGCAAACTGGTGCCGAACAATTGTTTTCGACTTTGTAGGATTGTCGCCATGTCTGTAAATATCAAATCCAATATGCACACCAGGCAATAGTGCTGCTTTAAGTCATTTGCATAATTTACATTTGCAGAACTAGTTGGCATACAGTACCAGAGAGACCTCTCACATATGTTTTAAGTACATGTATATTTTTTAGAATCATTTTAAATATAAAAATGACAAACAGGAAATTGTTTGATACAGTATGTTCAAGGCTTTTTGTTGAAATAGTAATATCCCAGGAAATAAAAACTATCCATAGGATACCATTGACATGACCTTTTTGACTCTAATATTTCTCTGATGTCATATATATAAGTGGACCCTGTATGTTTTAAGGTCATTTCATAATGGTTCTCGATAGAGAAGGGTAACAACTGCATGTTCCTTACCGTTTAAAATTCCGTCACACATTGCAATGGGCAAAGTGCTTGATATACAACAATATATACACATATGATGATTGTGTACATGTGTCAAATACGTAAAGTATATGCATATGTATACTAATAAAATGCAAACTACAGCAAATACTTGGTGTGCAAAGATCTGCACTACGTATACTCATGATCTGCATAGAAATACGCTACGCATATCAATGTATTGGAATGTTCCATATACAAAGATATACGTTGCGTATGTGATTAATATTGTGTTCCATATACGTCAATATACATTAATATGCTAAGCGAATACCAAGCATATTGTCCAGTGTTGATCCCTGGGAAAATCACAATTTTTCCTCTAAAGCCCTTTAAAGTTCAAAGAACTCAGCTGGGTAGTCTCTGAAAGGTCTCATCAGGGTAGTCCTTGAAAGATTCAGGGTCGCATCTAGTTGGTCCCCGAAAGTTTCAAGGTCACATCAGGATTGTCCTTGAAATATTCAGGGTGTCATCTGGGTGGTCCTTGAAAGTTTCAAGGACTCATCAGGGTAGTCCCTGAAGGTTTCAATGTCTCATCAGGGTGGTCCTTGAAAGATTCAGAGCCACATCTGGATGGTCCCTGACAGTTCAAGGACTCATCTGGGTGGTCCTTGAAAGATTCAGGGTCACGTCCCGGTGGTCCCTGCAAGTTTCAAGAACTCATCTAGGTGGTCCCTGAAAGTTTCAAGGACTCATCCGGATGGTCCCTGAAAGTTTCAAGGTCACATTAGGATAGTCACTGAAAGATTCAGGGTCTCCTCTGAGTGGTCCTTGTGAAAGTTTCAAGGACTCATATGGGTGGTCCCTGAAAGTTTCAAGGACACATCTGGGTGGTCCCAGTTTCAAGATCACTCAGGATAGTCCTTGAAAGATCCAGGGTCACATCTAGGTGGTCTCTGAAAGTTTCAAGGACTCATCTGTGTGGTACCTGAAAGTTTCAAAGTCAAATCAGTGTGGTCTCTAAAAGATTTGGCGACTCCTCAGAGTTGTCCCTGAAAGCTGCAAAGACGTCTCTGTTCAGTCTCTAAAAATTCGAAAGAAGGGCTGAAATAATTCATTGATTTCTAAAAGTTTTCAATTTGCACACTCAAGGGTAGTTTAAACAAATTTACCGGGTCTCATTTCCTTGAATATGAAATGAATAAATGTACAAGACATTTTCTTAACATCTACCAAATTAGTTGAAAGAGAGATCACCAAACATGCACTACATCAGAACTGATTTTGGTAGCGGTAAAACCATTTTCCCATCGAAAATTTAAAATATATCATGCATCGTTTAGTGAGAATAGCAAATGCCTACAAATAAACCTTGGAAAGGGAATTTGCATTTTCACTTAAACCTAAACGAAATTGACAAATCAGTTACATTTAAGGGGCTCTCCTTTCCTGAGAGTGCAAAAAGCTAGACAAAAGTGTAAAATTTGTTAGAGATGTATTTGATGATTGTGCAATTATCAATAATTTATGAAATTTGCCCCTGTCTTTACACAAATATACTGTTAGATTGATTATTTTTAAATAGATTATAACAAAATGATCAAGATATATAATCACAAAATAGTTCCAATTGTGTTCCCTTAAGGGTACTGTCCTCTAGTGATAGATTCGAGTTCACTTCAAAACTCATCCCCTTCTGGACATTGCCATCTAAAAGTCAGCACTCCTAGTTGCAAGCCTGAATCAGTCCTTTGCAGCTCCCTTAGAAACTCTAGCAAGCCTCTTCATCACAACAGTATTTGATCGTTGAATTGCATTGGAGGCATACAAAACACAGTTTACATCGGTGGCATAGGTGAATAGTTTGAATGGGCAACAGAAAGCACTCTTTTAGCGTTAAGTCTCAAGGGTTATGCTCTTACCTTTTTAGGTGATCTGCTAGTACAATTGCGTCAAGACTATCAGGCCTTGGTAGCAGTATTATCTGGAAGATCTGGTACATGTAACTGAACAATTTAAAGGACTGGCCTCGCTCGTGTCCTTTTAAAAATAGTTATAAGCATGGAAGACTACCCGAGTTAATCGGTGACACTGAGTGATCGTAAGCTTGGCGTCTCCAATCTTGACTAATGAATTACTGTTTGACGTAGCATAAGACCAGTTTATTTATTCAAAGAGTGATGATGACATGGGACTTTGCCTGAAACTAGCTAAACCAGATACTCTTAGGAGACACTAGAGTTGGCGTAAAAGTTTAAGTTTTATTCAATCGAAAGTAAGAAAAGGGTATGTAATATTTACTGTGATTACATCGTTTAGAAAACCTCTATTCACAGTCAAAGTGATTCCAAAGTCAAACATAATCATGATGGGACTGACCGGTGTATCAGTTACGTTGGCCAGACGTTCCACAAGATAATAGACAAATTAAAACACTAGACAAAGTGGAATGCTTCGCAGGACTCACCAATAATGGAACACAAATGTTGGAATTGTGACCACGAAGGCCACTTTGCTAGTGATTGCTCCCAAGGAGGGGATTATTTAATGCAATGTTTTTTGAAACGAGTAGAATTTGGGTTAAATGACAGAACTCAGCTGGTTCTAGAGATAGCAACAGTACCCAAGTCATTGTAATTAATGCAGGACACATACCATGATGAAACCTTACACTCATGATGCACATTTCCTATGAAATTGTGCCTGACACTTGGTGTGATTCAATGCGACCATTGTCAGAACTGATGTACTCATGCAACAGAGAGCAATACGGCCACCAAATATAAACGGACGAGAACTACCGTCTGATCAACTTGGTCAGTCCATTGTACAGAATAATGATAGGATAGCTGACATTTCCTTTGATAATGGTCTTAGTACAGATTCCTTCGCCATTATACTTAGCCCAATAATTGCCTCCAAGAAGCACAGTGAGTGGAGATTAGTGGAATAGAAAAATAGTTGCAATAGTGTTGTCTTTCGAGAGACTCTGATCAACATCAGACATTAGTTGTGAGACGTCCAAGTTCTACTAATGAATATGACTCAGGAAAGAAGAAGAGAAAAAAAACCAAACTTGGATGTGTTGGGTCTGTCTGCATGTTGGAGACTCCGGACGTGGAGTACACACTTTTGGAAAACCATTATGAGGGGATTGGCCGGCACAAACCGTGTATCTAGGCTAATCCGCTGAACGCAGAAATTTCCGCGTTACCGAATAAATGGCTTATGATCCCCCAGAGAGTAAGTAAAAGACCGATCAAGGAGAAAAAAAGATCACATTTGTGAAAATGACATGTCTTACAGTTTAAGTCGCGTGTCGAAGACATGATTGACACCTGATGAAAGCCTAATGAATAGATGTAATGTCACTACTTTACCAGCGGCTTGGCGTTTTAGGTCTCAATAAAAATATTAAATGAATCATGTGTTCTACGTCTCCGTTATTGTATCCCTTTTTTACTATGTGCTTCGCTCTTTGTGTTTGCTTCGGCTGGACATGTATTTCTTCTCACCAAACAACAAGGAGTCAGATTGTTTTCAAGTCTCCGGGCTTTTATATGTGATCATACCTCGCATATACAAATACGCATTGAACCAACAATTAACTCAAGAGCAAACAGTGATACTTGTAGAGCAATCACCGAAGAACTTTGTATCATGGGAACACAGAAGCAAGTTCCAGACTCGTTACTTCGACCGATAAATATGAATGGAAAACAAATTGAAAGAGTGTCTCTTTTCAAATATCTTGGTACAATTTTAGAATCGAAATGTCGTTTTACAGACAACATTGAATTTATTTGTAAAAAAGCACAGCAGGGCTTATTCCTTCTCAGGAAACTGAGAGGCTTAATGTCAGCAAGAATATTTTAGTAACTGTGTATCGTTCGCTTGTTGAGAGCATCTTAACGTTAATATTGTATCCTGGTACGGGAACCTCTCAGTTAAGGACAAAATGAGATTAACACAAGTCGTCAATCTGGCAGGAAAGATTGTTGGTATAAAACAACGGCAACTTTCAGTAATATATAACCAATCTTCGAAGAGGAAAACCATTCAGATCCATCAGGATCAAACACACCCACTTAGCACAGATTTAAAATCCTCCCATCAGGTCGACGACTTAAGGTTCCTTTTGCGCGTATAAACTTGTACAAAAGTCTTTTATACCTTCAGCCGTGGAGGTTTTAAACTCGGAATTTTATACGTAACTTATTGATTTGTCCCCAAGACTGTGTATATATGTATGTGTGTTTTTATTGTAAGTCAGGAGTTTTGTGGTGCCGAGAGAAAATTTTCCATTTGTGGATGTGCGTGTTTCATTTGAATTGAATTGAATTGAATTGAAT
Organism: Ptychodera flava; assembly: GCF_041260155.1. Taxonomy (NCBI): domain Eukaryota; kingdom Metazoa; phylum Hemichordata; class Enteropneusta; family Ptychoderidae; genus Ptychodera; species Ptychodera flava. The sequence continues at coordinate 9,984,493 of NW_027248281.1, forward strand.
TGAAAATCTCAGTTCGCACCTCAAGTAAGATATCTTTTCATATGGCAATGTTTTCTAACCTACAGTGTTTGTGCCGGGGATCTTAGAATGATGTTATTTACTAAATCAAGCTGAGATGCCAAACTATTTTTATGATATATACCTCTTAAAGTGGAACGGACTTTCCAAGGTACTACATGGTTTAAGATATTGTTGGTGTAATTTCAGGATGCGTTTTCGAGCGTCAGCAACTGATTGGACCAGAGCATGTATTGTGAAGCACATAGTATTTACACAAAGAATAATGCCCTTCCGACAAAGGCAGAGAATTTTACTATCTGGAAAACAAGCAGCAGAAATTGTGATTGCAGAGCTATTCAGTGGGATGCTTGGGCCCCAACAGAATTATACTTGAGATACGCCGGATGGGCATCGCTGCGTTCAGGGGCGTCTAAGCCGAAGGATTTGTCGTGTTCCAGTGTGGCGGCCTTTCCAGTGAGGGCACCGCCAGCCGCCGATGCACCATAACAAGCGCTTGTCTACTAGTAAGCTGCTATGTACTGTGAATAGTATTCGCTCAGGTGTCACTGACAGGAATTTGACGTCTCCTTAACCTGAACGTCATATTGAAGACTACCAGAGGGAAACTATTGCCGAAACACTCACAAATATTGTGTTCAACACCGCTTTATGATGATCGAATTATTACGTTTGTCCTGTTAAATGTCCCTGTTGAATAATTCAAACGGATATTTTTTTATGCGTATTTTCCTTTTTGTGAGTAGAAGATAATCTAAGCAAGGCCATCATGGTTGACTTTCAATTCTGGTTTCATGTCTTCTTTAATTCACAGCCAAACTGTATATATATATATGGCGTGTAATCAAGGCCGATATTCGAACTCCCAATTTTCAACTATGGAACTCCACATTTTTAAACTTTCGAACTCCAAATCTTCAACTATCGAACTCCACATTTTCAACTTTCGAACTCCCAATTTTCAACTTTCGAACTCCCAATTTTCAACTATAAAACTCCACATTTTCAACTTTCGAGCTCTCCACACATTCACCTATCGAACTCAACATTTAACTATCGAACTCAAAATTTGGGATTCCTATTCCTCATTTTCAACTTATCGAAGTCAACATTTTCAACTATCGAAGTCAACATTTTCAACTTTCGAACTCAACATTTTCAACTATCGAACTCAACATTTTCAACTATCGAACTCAACATTTTCAACTTTCGAACTCCACATTTTCAACTCTGGAATTCAACATTTTGGATTGTATCCTCATTTTCAACTATCGAAGTCATAGGTCCCCTTAGACCACTGGCCAGCGAACACAAGCCAAAATGAGCATACATATAGTCAAATACGACTTTAAAAAAATCGTCGGTGTCATTTTACATGAAACTACTTATCACTGTGTTAGGGAGTCCCAAACACATGGTGACCTCGCAGTAGATTTTGAACATGGACGACACCGAGTTCGTTCATGACCACGTCAGTTGTAGTTTGTCTAGGCTGCTACTTGACCTTGACCAGCCCGACAGACGGGGAGATGTGTCACATAGGTGTGAGAGTCTTGTTAGACTTTTGTCACAGTTAAGTGGCATTGGAATGTGTAGTGAGCGTATTGTCCAGCTAGTGCAAGCCGCTCAACGTGAAATACATGATGTTGAACATAGTGGTCACGGTTTAACAAAGGGAAAGTGGCTTCACACATCAGCCATCTCGTCTTGTATGTGCTTTGGTGTGTTTAGTGTCTGAGTTGTGTTTTGGCTGTTAGTGTGGAAATTAACAAGCGAGTCGTTAATTTGAAAATAAGCAATGGCGAGCCACGCACGCATGCTCTTGTCATTAGACGACATGATAGCGACCGAATTAAGTGATGGCGGAGGTCGGCGGTAAATCTTGAAGTTATAGCATCACAAGTGTTTCCGGTTCATATTTTTGGACCCTCTAGAACATCACATAGGAATAACTCTAAAACTCCGAAACGTCATGTGACGTATCTATGACGCGTTCTGACGTAGTATAGCCCAGAAGGAAAAACGTGGGTAACTACAATGAAGCAAGTTAGGGATGCCTAGGGAGAATACGAATCCCAAATGTTGAGTTCGAAAGTTGAAAATGTGGAGTTCGAAAGTTGAAAATGTTGAGTTCGATAGTTGAAAATGTGGAGTTTGAATGTTGAATGTTGAGTTCGATAGTTGAAAATTGGGAGTTTGAATGTTGAATGTTGAGTTCGACAGTTGAAAATGTTGGAGTTCGAAAGTTGAAAATGTTGAGTTCGATAGTTGAAAATGTGGAGTTTGAATGTTGAATGTTGAGTTCGATAGTTGAAAATTGGGAGTTTGAATGTTGAATGTTGAGTTCGATAGTTGAAAATGTGGAGTTCGAAAGTTGAATGTTGAGTTCGATAGTTGAAAATGTGGAATTTGAATGTTGAATGTTGAGTTCGATAGTTGAAAATTAGGAGTTTGAATGTTGAATGTTGAGTTCACTACGGCCCACAGGCGCCCAATTTATTGCGGTAATAGCGTCCCGAATTTTCGCCACACATATGTGGAGTGGGCGCGTTCAGGGAGTCAATTTCACCTCCCGCATCATGTTGAAAACTTCGCTGTATTTCCTTGGTGCACGGCTTAATATTAATGAAAGAGTAACAGATCCTATTTCCTGTATATGTTGCCCTTACAATTAAAATATTTTGTGAAGAATTTCACATGGGAACTCCAAAAATCCGTAGGCCAAAACAGCCATATGCAAAATTAAGTTAAACACAGTCAACAGCAAAACGATCTTCACCTCGTCATGTCATAAAAATAAGAGGGAAACTCAAAAAAATAAAACCATAGAGTTTTAGTTACCCTTCATGATATGTGTCATACCAAATGTAGTAAAAAACCAGCGAAATGAAAAAGTTCAACCAACGTTTTTTACAGATGTATTTTTTATTTTACGATGTGTCTAATCAGCTCAATTTCCCATAGAAAACAATGGCGTTTAATGTACTGAACAGATCGTACAATCTCGCTCGTTCAAATTTCTCAATTCTGAACCAATGATAGTGAAAACTGGCACGGCGTTTCTTAATTTATATAAAAAATTCCTGTGGTTTTAGTTTTTTTGAATTTCTCGACGAAACTTGTTTTAGTTGCATTTTATTTTCCCAATCGCTGAATTTTTGCTCTTCCCCTCAATAAAATGGCGATCTTACGGCGTTTGCATATGCAGTATCAGGGTCTTAAATTGACGTATTTTAATCGGTTAGCGTCTCTTAAATTGTACAGACCAAATACCTGTCAGGTTGTTGTAATTTTATACCAAGTTTTGGCGAATATCAGCGATGAAAATTGCAGTAAATTGCAAAAATAACACAGAACAGAGGCAGACGGGCGTTGAGTCTCCACTGTAATCGTGCAGTGAACGTTATCGATCGATATTCAAAATTCTTTTTTCCGAAATTGATACATTGTTGCCTCGCTCACTCCATGAGAGAAAATGCCAAGAGAGTTTGACCGGTTGACCTCGCTGTTAATTTTATGCAGGAAATTACAATAACAATGCTTGGTCGAATGACGCAGTGCCTTGAGGGTGGGATCACCAGTGGTATATGGGGAGGAGTACCTTCCCGATGGTGATAAGTGGTGCAGATTACCGTCGCCTAGGTGACTGGCGTATACGCGTGCCAAAAGACACCTATGGTTGATTCCCTGTTGACCAGTCGGATGGCAGAGTTGCAAATACCTGGACTGAACCATTTGGTTTTTTGTGGGTGTCGGTGGTACTTTGACAATATAAGTAAAGATGCACATATATTGAGTTTATTGTCTTGTTTATGAGCGGCCAGTATTTCCAACAGCATAAATTATGTGCATTTGCCCTTGAAGGAATAAATAATTTTCGAATAAAACATCGCGAATGTAACTACATTCCTTAAGGTCGACGTACACTTAAGTGCCCCAAAGAACCATGAAATCGCCCGACTTTCGATTGAAGAGATGAGTTTTGCCAAACCGCGTATACAGAAAAAGTGGCAGATGACTTTATTTTTAGAATCATAGACAGTATAGCGAGATGTAAAAATGTGAAACAGGCTCCCCACCTAACTATCCTAAATGTTTTTGTGTCGAGTTTGTGTTTGATTCGTTTCGAAAATGTGTTTCTACATTCTTATCCGATTGTTTGTTTTAATGAAATGTTTGTTTCGCTTTGGATATTTGTAGAGAAGTTTGGATTAGTGTGTACGGTAATGTTTTGTTTGTGTGAGGAAAGCTTATGGCGAGACGCAGCCGGACCTATGTTGTTACAAAAATTGATAGAGTCGCCCTTTGACGCTTGCGTTTCGAAACCCGAGTGTGGTTTCTCATCAGTCGCAGTGTAGATTCTTTCCTTAGTTTGTGTTTATGAAAATTTATTTTAATGCATTTAGTGGTCTTGCTTTCCGATTAGCGAGGCAAGTATATTAATTTTGGTCACGTTGTGAGTCCGTTTGGTGGTTCGGTTTGTTTGTTCTATATTTCTTTACTTCGGTAAATTTTGTTTTGACTGGTGTGTCTTTTAGATTTTTGCGGAGGTTTGTGAATTTTTAGGCAATAACTACCACTGCGGGGTACGGATTTTATGTTTATTGGATCAAGATACTTACAAGTATCCTGGTTGATGTGCTTGTTCTCGTACATTTTAATTAATAGTTCGTTTACTTTGTTTACTGTTTGTTCTGGCTTGTTGTGTATAATACTGAGTGTACATTCGAGTACGTAATCGTTTGTGTTGACAATAACGAAAAACCGACCCTTGTCGAAGGGTTATTTTCCCAAAATTTGTCCAATGTTTGCAAGCTGGTTTATCGCGATTCTTTTGGCACGCGACATGTTTTGTTTCCTTGTTTGAAAGGGTATCTCTGGAAGTGCGAGTTTAGAAGCTTCAGATAGCTTTCAAGTTTTTGTTTTTTTGTTGTTCGTGGAGTCCAATTTGACTTTTCTTTGAATTGGTGTTGTTGCGATTGTTTGTGTCTCACGATGTAGCGTAGTCACATTATACGACTTTATTTGTTGAAATCCTGAGGTGGTTTTATTCTGTTTGGTTTTGTTGGTGTCCGAATGAATTTTAAGGCTTTTGCCTAGTACTATTTTTCGGAGTTTCATAGTTTGAGCGATGATAGGTTGTTGTTGAATTTCATGTTGTTGTCGGCTTTTCTTTGGAAATAGCTGATTTATTTCCACGGCCATGTTTTCTGTAACGTTACTGTGATTGTTTATTTTGTATTTAATGTTGTGTTTCAGTTGTTTGTTATGTGTACGATTTTTGTTATTTCTTTTAAGTGTTTGTGTGTTCTATGTCATTTTATCGTATTTTTTGGTAGTTCCCTTTTTGGAGTATTTGGTGGCCCTGAAAAAGGCCGCTTGGTATGGGTTTTTGTTAGCGCTTGGCGCGTTTGTTTTGGCGATGAGCCTAGCTTTTTTATGCTTCTTTTCGCCGATTCGATGTGCTTGGTGAGTAGGTGTTTGCCGCCTTCTTGTCACTGTGTGTGCGTACATGGACAGTCTGCATAGCCCTTGAATGTGGTCTCGATTTGATCAAACTTACAATTTAGGAGTATATATCAAAACTGATAAATGATTTATGTGATTACTGTAGCTATAGATAGGCTACATTCAGGACGGGCAGCGACGGGCAGTAATTAGTAGGCAAAACAGGTGGTTTTCACCGTGGGCAGAACTCGGTGCAATGATACTGAACATTAATAGTAAGCCTGTCACCTTGAAGGTAATGCTGTAGGTGAAACACGGACTTCAAACACACGATGGTACAAACAACACCACAAGTGAAACGTACACATAGAAATACACGCGTTCCTACGTTGTGCCCACCCGGGCCACGCGATTAAAATATGACTGATACTGCTGGATAGTGTTAATTGGGTCGGTAAACAGTCAATTAATAGTTTAATTGACTACCTGGGTGATATGCAGGTCGTGTCCAACGACGCATATGCAAAGCAGGCCAAAAGACAAAAGCCCCCAAAGTAATTGACAGCTGGCCAGGGGTCACCATGAATACGTAATGAAGCTTCACTACGCAGAAACTGCGTAGTCAAGCCCTTCTTAACCGGTCAAACTCTCTTGGCATTTTCCGGCATGGCGTGTAGTTCCCCGTTCACAATGGCGCCAAAATACGCCGAAATGCACCAAATGTGCTGAAACGTACGTAAAAGTATCACCAAAACTGAAAAGTGTCCTGGATTTAATTTCAGTACAGGAAAGCAAGGGATACCTTGATGTTAAAGGGTATAAGTCAATACACAGGTTATCGTGGAAATGTTTATGACGTGACCTCAACACACGAGCGCCCGGCACGAGAGCCACCCAAACAGATTTTAGATCGATAATCTATTGAAATAAATGATACAATGTTGGCCGTTGTCAATAGTGACTGGCTGAAAGCGCTGCTCGATAGATATTATGCTTCGCGGAATACCGTACACTGAGGCATACTTTTGGGCCGTAGTGGTTCGATAGTTGAAAATTGGGATTTCTAATATTGGCCTTGATTACGCTCCATAGTATATAGTTTCGCTTTTCATTTTTTGATTTAATTTTTTTCTAAGTCGTAGAAATATTTCATTTTTCAATGTTTTTTATTTGTTTTGTGTCTGTTTTCCAAGATTATGCACTTAAAAATCGGTACTAATTGGATTTTTGGGCTTAATCATAAAAATAATTATGTGTATGACTTTTTCTAAATCGTTGCAAACCTAATTCCGTTGTCTTTCTATTTATTTTGTCAGACACTTTAAAGAACTACTGACATTGTACTATATTTACTATTGTCAGCATTTTCATGAGGGGAACGCTCCATTAACTTGGACGTACCCGAGTAACCCGAGTTGGTTATCAGAGGATTAATCTCTATGTCAACATACAAAGCATTAGCACTGCCGGAACTACTTTGAGCACGGCCAATGCCGTGACGGCTCTTCTCCGGCACTCATGATTTCCGATCAGCGTTAAAAGTGCCGTCCAGCACTTGCTGTTACTTTGAGGTCATCATTTAGTTCATAAAATTGCATGAAGAGTTTACAAAAACGATGGTACTATAGAATCCCTTTCAAATAAAATGCTGTTTAAACAATACTAGCAGTTAATTAACGGACGCTGATTTTGCATACAAAAAGCTATTTTTGTATGAGAAAGTACGGTAGCGAAAATCAGCACAATTAAACAGGACTTCAGCACAACAAAACAGGACTTTTACTAAAACGTACTCTTTATTTTCAGTTCAGACTCACATTGCGGAAAGGTGCATGCAATGTAATGAAAGTCACTAGGTTTTTGATCAATGTAAAGCGACCAAAAGTTACTGAGTCTCATTTGTCATACTTTTGAAACGCCACGTCAATCCATCCATAGTCGATCATAGATCTACATCGCGTTTTGTGGAGGGGCCGTGGTTAAGCGGAAGGGAAAGTCTACGCGGGAGTCTACGCTTGAAAACTTTGATTTTCTGCGTAAGAGTAGGACTTTGTCTGTTGGTTGCCGGAGGTTTTAGATCAAATCTAAATAAACAAACAATTACTTGGTCTCATTTTTCGTACTTTTAAAACGCTACGTCGATCACAGTGTCAACTTTCGGGTCGACCACAGTCCCTCTATCCACTGGTCTGGAAACGCCTATTGTAAAAGGTGTCAATCACCTGGATCGCACAGCTAAACCGCGATACGAGGGGCAGTCACGTGATCATGCGTAGCTTGGGTTTGTCTTGCATGCCACAGTCCCCGATTGTGTGTACGCTTTTCTCGAATTTTCGCTGTTTTTGGCTCCATTAAGTGTTCTCTGCGTCTATCTACGACACGAAGACAGAAATTATCATATCCCACTACGGCCCAAAAGTATGCCTCAGTGTACGGTATTCCGCGAAGCATTATTTCTATGGAACAGCGCTTTCAGCCGGTCGCTATTGACAACGGCCAACATTGTATCAATTTATTTTCAATAGATTATCGATCGAAAATCTGTTTGGGTGCGCTCGTGCCGGGCGCTCGTGTGTTGAGGTCACGTCATAAACATATCCACAATAACCCATATATTGACTCATACACTTTAACATCAAGGTATCCGTTGGTTTCCTGTACTGAAAGTATATCGACGACACTTTTTTCAGTTTTGGTGATAGTTTTACGTACGTTTCAGCACATTTTGGCCCACTTCGGCGTAGTTTGGCGCCATTGTGAACGAGGAACTACACGCGAGTGAGTGAGACAACAATGTAACAATTTCGGACAAAAGGATACGCCCGTTCGCCTCTGTTCTGTGTTATTTTTGCAGTTTACTGGAATTTTCATTGTTGATATTCGCCAAAATTTGGTGTAAATTACAACAACTTGACAGGTATTTGGTCTGTACAATTTAAGAGACGCTAACCGATTAAAATGCGTCAATATAAGACCCTGATTCTGCATATGCAAACGCCGTAAGATCGCCATTTTATTGAGGGCAAGAGCAAAAATTCAGCGATCGAAAAAATAAAATGCAACTAAAACATGTTTCGTCGAGAAATTCAAAAAACTAAAACGACAAGAATTTTGTATATAAATCAAAGAAATACTGTGTCATTTTTCACTATCATTGGTTCAGAATTGAGAAATTTGAACGAGCGAGAGTTGTACGGTCTGTTCAGTACATTAAATGCCATTGTTTTCTATGGGAAATCGAGCTGATTAGACACATCGTAAAATGAAAAATACATCTGAAAAAAACCGTTGGTTTAACTTTTTCATTTCGCTGTTATTTTTTATAATATTTGGTATGACAGATATCATGAAGGGTAACTAAAACTCTATGGTTTTATTTTTTTGAGTTTCCCTCTTATTTTTATGAAATGACGTGTTGAAGATCGTTTTGCTGTTGACTGTGTTTTTACGTAATTTTGCATATGGCTGTTATCGCTTACGTATTTTTGGAATTCCCATGTGAAATTCTTCCCAAAATATTATAATTGAAAGGGCAGCATATACGGGAAATAGGACCTGTTACTCTTTCATTAATATTTAGCTGTGCAGCAAGGAAATACGGCGAATTTTCAACATGACGCGGGAGGTGAAATTTACTCTGGAACGCGCACTCCACGTATGTGTGGCGAAAATTCGGGACGCTAATACCGTACAAAATGGTGCGCCTTTGGGCCGTAGTGTCCTGAAACCGGTGTTTGTTTTTCGTGATCCTTCTCCCATCGTAAATGATGATAGTGTGCGATAATTTCTTGGGTTGATCGCTGCGAGTGTGTTGACGCATGGATGTCTATTTTTACATCCATGGTTGACGTAGCACAAGCAACGGCTGGAATCACACCGGAAAATTTGTCGTCGCTTTCTCTTGCAATGCTAATATTCAGTGCCTCCAAATAGGATCTAAATATGTTTTCTGTGTAATTTTCTGTGAAATCATGTCTGTTAACTGAGCAGAATAGGAAAGACAACTGCAGAAATGCATGGATAGAGGGACTGTGGGTCGACCGATATTGCATTATGTGTAAGCTTACTGTGTCACAATCGACTAGTCGACTGCAGGTTGTGTTGTACACATACGGTGTCGTACAGGTTGACGTTGGGTGTCGTCAATTTGGAATTTTATCAAACATGAACACTGGAATTTAGCTTTCTTTTTTAATTATATTCAACATCACCAAAAATCAATGGTAAGCTCGCGAATTCGTTTTATTGTGAAATTAATACCGTGAATTAAATCACTGAAAATTGTGCCGTCCGCCGACCGGCCTCGTTAACTGCCTCTACTATATCTCCTTTCTTATAATATGTACGAGTGGCCATACTGTTAACAGACGGATCCGGCTAGCAATTCATTGACTTAAATTCGCTCTATAGGAGATGTAACGTCACAGGATACGCGCAGCTCTTGGAGTCCTTACTCAATTGTTACGTTGTTTGCAAGTGCAAGAAAAATCTCGTGGAAAGAACGTTCCATGCTGTTCTGATCACATTTGCATATATGATCAATGCGCGTTACTGAAGTGAAGCGTCTGAAAATAGGAAACTTGAATGAAAGTGAACGAAAAACCATATTTTGTTTCACCATATTTCTAAAACTTAGTTTAGAGCCTAAATTAAAGAATAAATAGATTACTTGCATTGAAAAAAGGGCAGTTCACTTTTTCCTGTCAACATAGTTCCATGTGCAGGCATATGTTTGTGCCCGTGGTACTGAGTGAGTCGTTACAGCCCTGACGTTCCTATCATAGCACCAGCTCGATAAGATAATCGCAACAATGGACCTTGGGGATTAAAAGTCTTCTGTTTGTCACCCGAGTTGGCAGGCAACAACTCGGGTTTCAGGTACCATCAAAGTTAATGGAGCCTTCCCCTAATGTTTTAATCGGTTAGCGTCTCTTAAATTGTACAGACCAAATACCTGTCAGGTTGTTGTGATTATACCAAGTTGTGGCGAATATCAGCGATGAAAATTGCAGTAAATTGCAAATATAACAAGAACAGAGGCAGACGGGCGTTGAGTCTCCACTGTAATCGTGCAGTGAACGTTATCGATCGATATTGAAAATTCTTTTGTCCGAAATTGATACATTGTTGCCTCGCTCACTCGCGTGTAGTTCCCCGTTCACAATGGCGCCAAAATACGCCGAAATGCACCAAAATGTGCTGAAACGTACGTAAAAGTATCACCAAAACTGAAAAGTGTCCTGGATTTAATTTGAGTACAGGAAAGCAAGGGATACCTTGATGTTAAAGGGTAAAAGTCAATACACGGGTTATCGTGGAAATGTTTATGACGTGACCTCAACACACGAGCGCCCGGCACGAGAGTCACCCAAACAGACTTTCGATCGATAATCTATTGAAAATAAATTGATACAATGTTGGCCGTTGTCATAGTGACTGGCTGAAACACTGCATGAAAACCCAATAATACATACTGTATTTGCATGGATTATTGCCTGTATTTTAGCTGAAGAGTGCATATACAGATGAATACAGTCAATAATCCATTGCTTGTATTCAGCAAGCCTGTATTCATGTGGATTCATGTGAATTCACGTGTATTATTCTATAATACAGTAACTTATTAGTGTGAATTTATCTGTATTATGCGTTTCATGCAGTGAAAGCGCTGCTCGATAGAAATTATGCTTCGCGGAATACCGTACACTGAGGCATACTTTTGGGCCGTAGTGGTTCGATAGTTGAAAATTGGGATTTCTAATATTGGCCTTGATTACGCTCCATAGTATATAGTTTCGCTTTTCATTTTTTGATTTAATTTTTTTCTAAGTCGTAGAAATATTTCATTTTTCAATGTTTTTTATTTGTTTTGTGTCTGTTTTCCAAGATTATGCACTTAAAAATCGGTACTAATTGGATTTTTGGGCTTAATCATAAAAATAATTATGTGTATGACTTTTTCTAAATCGTTGCAAACCTAATTCCGTTGTCTTTCTATTATTTTGTCAGACACTTTAAAGAACTACTGACATTGTACTATATTTACTATTGTCAGCATTTTTCATGAGGGGAACGCTCCATTAACTTGGACGTACCCGAGTAACCCGAGTTGGTTATCAGAGGATTAATCTCTAGAACAGAGGCAGACGGGCGTTGAGTCTCCACTGTAATCGTGCAGTGAACGTTATCGACGATATTGAAAATTCTTTTGTCCGAAATTGATACATTGTTGCCTCGCTCACTCGCGTGTAGTTCCCCGTTCACAATGCGCCAAAATACGCCGAAATGCACCAAAATGTGCTGAAACGTACGTAAAAGTATCACCAAAACTGAAAAGTGTCCTGGATTTAATTTGAGTACAGGAAAGCAAGGGATACCTTGATGTTAAAGGGTATAAGTCAATACACGGGTTATCGTGGAAATGTTTATGACGTGACCTCAACACACGAGCGCCGGCACGAGAGTCACCCAAACAGACTTTCGATCGATAATCTATTGAAAATAAATTGATACAATGTTGGCCGTTGTCAATAGTGACTGGCTGAAAGCGCTGCTCGATAGAAATTATGCTTCGCGGAATACCGTACACTGAGGCATACTTTTGGGCCGTAGTGGTTCGATAGTTGAAAATTGGGATTTCTAATATTGGCCTTGATTACGCTCCATAGTATATAGTTTCTCTTTTCATTTTTGATTTAATTTTTTTCTAAGTCGTAGAAATATTTCATTTTTCAATGTTTTTTATTTGTTTTGTGTCTGTTTTCCAAGATTATGCACTTAAAAATCGGTACTAATTGGATTTTTGGGCTTAATCATAAAAAATAATTATGTGTATGACTTTTTCTAAATAGTTGCAAACCTAATTCCGTTGTCTTTCTATTTATTTTGTCAGATGCTTTAAAAGAACTACTGACATTGTACTATATTTATTATTGTTAGCATTTTTTAAAATTAAGATATAAATTTATTTTTAGCTTTTTGTCTTTAATTTCACACTAAGCTTGATTTCAATATTTATAGATTTAATCTTTATCTGAATCTATATTTATCAAATTAATTAATAAGATAAATGATATTTTTTCAAAAGATACATAAGTAAAATACTATCATAACGGCAAGACAGCTTCTTCGTATTATTCATACGCCTTCAAGTATTTATTTAGATAGTAAAGTCGACAAGATATATAAATGCTCTTTCGATAAATAGTTTTTGAAAATTAGGCTTGCCGTAGTACAAGCTATGGTAAACTTTATTAACTGCGCATTTTTTTTCAATGCTGAATTCTTAATTTTATTAATACATTTCAGCTTTATAATCGTTAAGCTTGTACTTCATCGAAATTGTTTTTGTCGACAGTACAAAAGAAAAAGTATACAGACTTTGAGAGTTAAAGTAGATTTTCACAGCCTTCGTCATTGTTTCTCAATACACTGATTAAACTCACACAGCTGCCAGATAAACAGAAAGACACGGAGACACAAAGACAGACAGGCAAATCTCCCTCCTTCCTCTTCTACCAAACAGCTGATTAATTCGTTTAACAAAAAGCAAATTCTTGATATACAACAATATATACACATGTACTGATTCTATACATGAGTGAAATACTTTGAGTATATACGTATGTATACTAATAAAATGCAAAACTACAGTGTACACTTGGTGTGCAAAGATCTGCATTACGTATACTCACGATCTGCACAGATATACACTACGCATATCAACGTATTTAAATGTTCCATATAAAAAAAGGTGTACGTTACGTAAGAAATTAATATTGTGTTCCATATACGTCTATATAAGTAAATATATACTGAACGTTTATCGAGAATTTTGTCCAGTGAAAATGACTTTTTACAAAATATCATACGTCTGGACTTAAATTTAAAAGTCCACATAATCTTTATTTTTGTACACGTTTGCATACATGGTCATATCATTAAACTTTTAGTTATCCAGATTGTACAACATCTTGAGTATTGTACACAAACCGTATGTTGATGTAATAGTAAATATTTTGTTTTTATTTTATAATTGAGCTGCATGAAATTTTGGGTCAGGCAAATATTATTGACAGGCTTTAATGAAAATAATGTTTCTCATTCGACATGAAAATATGTTGAGGCACCATTTCAACAAAACAACTTAAATTTAGAGTTCCTTTAATGTAATTGAATACATACCTACAGTTCTGCTTTCATACAAGAGGATACCTTAAATACGAATTTCTTGCCCGGAGGTTCCTGTAACTGACTTATGAAGTAAGATTTTCCCGTTCGTGTATCTCCTGCAATCACGATGGCACATATCGGATATTGAATAGCACGTATGAGCTCAAGGGCATCATCGCAGACCAGAAGATGAGACCTTGCAGACTTCTTGTTTTCTATAAGAGTTCCTTCCTCTTTGTTCCAAATATAGTACTCGGGTAACAAAGTGGAATAGAAGAATGTTCTGTTTTAAAGCCATAAAAAGAAAACAAAGTGAGTTGGAGCGGTTACGAAAAAACCAACAATTTATTTTTCAGCTGCTGTTATTTGTATATTTTTCAACTCTTTATCTCTTAAAAGATCTGTTGGGTATCCCAGCTTGTCACGTCTAGATCTGCATATGATTTCTACTCCAATTAGTATTTGAGCAAGGATAGCATGGAAGATTCATGGTGTATTTTTTATTTATGAGACGGGTCAGTTGTTTCATGGATTCAATAACAAACTCAAAGAAAATTTTAAAATATGGTCAGTTAAGCAAACAAGCAGCACAATAGCAATAGAGGAAAGATAAAAAATAAGGATTTTAAAATACAATATGTACAGTATATATACAAAAATGAACCCTACGAATAATTATTATCTTGACACAATGTCTTTGATTTCCATATGCCGACACAAACAATTGATGGAAGTTTAGTTACATATTCACCATAGACTATTCCCTCTTTTTTAGTATAGTCATACTGGTAAGATCTTTCTGGGAGCACATGGCACGGGTAAAAAAATGAAGGAAAAACCTAGCTCCATCAAAATGTTCTGGCAGGAACCGCAATAGTATAGACCTAATCATACCGATTCAGTCACGGTAGTAAGCAAAGTAGATCAATAACCTTATCAAGGTAGGGCAACATCTAGCGTAGGGTTGCAACATAAAAGATATCAGCAGAGTACTAAAATACGAATAAATTAGAGCTGAAAGTTCCCAGGGTTTCAAGTACTTGCACTAATGATAGTATCTGCAAAGTTTGACATTACAATGGTCTTTCGGTACTTGTTAAGAATAATTTTGAATATTATCTCGGGGCTATTGTAGGTTTTGCTGATAATCGTAGGTTTTCTCAAAAACGAATATGGCTGCTATACCACGTTACCGAAAGAAATACCTTCCACAGACTTAATGGTAATCACACTAAGGATGATATAAGTGAAGTTTGAAATCAAATGGTGCGTTTGTTACCGAGAAGATTATTTTTAACCAGACATGAACTAAAAATGCTCACGTGTTTCATTCTATGCTGCATTTATATGCAAGTTTGAACCTTTGCAGTTTGCTACATGTTTGCAACTTCATTGAAAGTGTTATGATCAACATAATGAATTTCACCACAGATCAAGTCTAAAGGTAATTAAGTATTCAAATATGTAATTAGCTGAAATAAAAAATAATAATTTCTTTGAGTACTGTCATTGTGTAATTGCCTTTGGTCAAGTCCTTCAAGCTCTATATGCCAAACCGTGAAAGCTTACTAGCTATGCAAATTATGAAATAGCTGACATGAAAATGCAAAATGACTTTCAATACTGTTATAACCTGGTGTAATGATCAATGTACAAAGCATGTTTCGCAAGCTTTTATCAAGTAGATGCCAGTATATATCCCTAATTAGGAAGGTTCATTAAATATTCAAATTGGGAATTGGCTGAAATGAAAATGTCAAATGACTTTCAATGATCTTGTATCATGGTATCTTAATGTACATTGCAAGTTCTGTCGACTTTTGTCAAGTCAATACAGATAAATATCCCTAATTAAGATTTAAAATTGGCTGCAGCAAAAATTCTTAACGAATTTCAATAACATGTATTATAGTATCTGAAATATCAATATTCATCAACTTTGGTTGAGTCAATTCAGATGTATATCCCTAATTAGAAATGTTCATTACATATGAAAATAAGGAATTGGCTGAAATAAAACTAGGTAATGACTTTCGATAACGTTATATCATAGTATCTTCATTGTACACTATGCCATCGTTTGGGTCAATCAGGCGGCCAAATTTTAGGTCCTTGGCAAACAAAACGGCTTCCAGCAACACAGATTTCGCATACTCAACTTTAACGCTTTCAGACGAAACATTTCATCGGTGGCCAAATTTTCCCGTATGCGGAAAATGATCTTTGAACTCTTTGCTTGCAAATGGACTGCGTGGTTTTGATTTCTACTGTTGTTTTCAGGAGTTAGAGGCGATCTATAAGGGCGCAGTACAGAGAAAGATATAGATTTACATTCCCACGGCTTCCAATCCTGGAAAAACCTCTCCGATAAGCAGTGAAGGCCAACTAAAAATGACAACAGAGTTGAAAAACGGGTTTCTTGCAATCTTTCTAGTGATAGATACCTTATGCGGGATATCGGACCGCAGGCAGGCGAACATTGCATTGAAGCGCGCCAACCCAAACTCACTGCATGGACATCACATTTACGAAATCGAAGTCCAAAGTCAACTACGTCATTGTTAGAATAAGAGAGGTTTTCCATCACACGGGAGCATATCACCACAAATTTTGCACAGATAACGTTGAACTGGCATTGAAAAAGGTGCATGGGGACGTGGCAGTTTCCTTCGCTATGGGTAGGAAATGCATTGAGCGAGACACACTTGCGGGTTCGAAAAAAAAGAGGATCCCGTTAACGGGGCGCTCAAATATAACTATTTGCTGTGATACATAGCGGAGGCGTATATGTTTGCGATGCTGAGAATAACATCAGTAAATAAATGACGGGTTTTAAAAGTGACTTTTTTTTTGCGACGAAACAGACTTCTGAATGTAGCTCGCTTGGGGAACACGTCGTTCCGACCGCTGTCCGCTTCGACCCCAGTAATTCACACTGGTTTTGTTCGACCCCGGTACCCAAGTCACTTCGACCCCGTCACACTTTTAACGTTATGTGATATTTTACTTAATATTTAACGCAATTTTGCTAGAGAGAATTGATGGTGTTTCTGTGGTAGAACTGTTTACACTATGGGCAAAAAGGGCCCTAAATTGTTCAGTACAGCGCCCCAGTCGGACAACACTTTGGGCTGGTTGCTAGTGACGACAGCAAACATTGTATCAATTTCATTTCAATAAAATATCGATCGAAATCTGCTCGCCTGTCGCTCGTATTTTCAGGTTACGTCATGAATTTTTCCATGACAGCCCGTATATATTGCCTTATGTACCATAAAATCAACGTATCTGCTGTTTTCTTCCACTCAATTGAATCGAAGACAGTTTGTTTAGTTTTTGTGATACTTTTATGTCTAAGCATATTTCGGCGCTCTTTGGACACGTTTGGCGCCATGCGATCCGCAGGTATGCAACACAACATTGTATCGATTTGCAGCAAAAGAATATCGATCGATAACGTTCACCACACGTTCACTGTGAAGACTTTACACCAGTTCACTTCAGTTTTGTGTTTTTTTACCAATTTACTGCAATTTCCATGGTTCATATTCACGCAAATTTTGTATAAAAGACAACAACCTGACAGCTGTTTGGTCTGTACAATTTAGGAGACACTTGCTGATTAATTTGCGTCAATTTCAGACCCTTGTTCTGCACATGTAAACGCCGTCAGATCGCCATATTGTTGACGGCAACAGTATATTTCAGTGATCAGAATAAATAGAATAGTAATAAAACAGATTTAACGAAGAAATTCAAAAATCTAAAACGATACGATTTTTGCTTATTAGTCAGAGGATCATTGTACCAATTTTCATTATCATTGGTTCAGAATTGAAAAATTTGAACCGGCGAGAAGTTTGCAATGTGTTCGGTCGATCGGACGCGCATAAACGCCATTGTTTTCTATGGGAATCGAGATTATTCGGCACATCGTAAAATGAAAAATACATCTGAAAAAACCCGCCGGACCAACTTTTTCATTTCGCTGTTATTTCTCACAATATTTGAGATTAAGCATCTCATGAAGGTTAACTAAAACTCTATGGTTTTAGATTTTTGAATTTCCCTCTTATTTTTCTGAAATGACGAGTTTACGATCGTTTGTGCTGTTGGCCGTGTTTTCGCCTATTTTTGCATAGAGTATTTTCGCTTCGGTATTTAAGAATTCCTTCGTAAAATTATTGCCGAAATATCATAATGGACAGAGGAACATATGAGGAAATGGAATCTGCATCTCTTTCCTGAATATTTAGCTGTGCGGCTAGGAAATTCGGCGAAGTTTTCAACATTACGCGGAAGCTTGATTTGGCTCTCTTTACGCTCATTCAGCGTATGTGCGGCAAAAATTGTCACATGTTGAGTGTGAACAATATAGAGGCCATTTTGCCCACAGTGTTACTTCGAAACGATAATTGGCCGCTGAATGGTTTGCACTACGGCCTAGTGCCTACATGTCCGCGGAGATGATTCAACATGTTCTACAACAAAGCCAAGACAAAAATTTAAAATATCAATAAAATGGCTTCACAAAGGCTGAAATACGCGATACTCGACGAAGTATGAAGTTTGTGAAATGAAATCAAAATTGACAACACAAGTGTTTGTCTCGGGTAGTACTACTTGAACTATTCTACAGACTATTTTTTCCGTACAGTATTTGTCTACGAGGCGCCAAATGTAAAAATTAATTAACACAATCAAGCTTTTTTTAGAGATAGAAAAGGTGGAAAATGTATATAGAGAGAGGAATTTATATATATATATATATATATATATATATATATATATATATATATATATAATATAATTTATTTCTTACACGCACTACACATACGTCTCAGTGCGATTTACATATTTTAAAAGAAACAAACAAATACTAAAAACCAGCAAAAGCAATAAAAGAAAAACGAAAATAACAATGTCAAAAACTGTCAGCACCTGTACCATTCTCGTACAATAAACAAAAGACGGTGATAAAAATTTAAAAAGTTAATTCATTATAAAAAATGAAATAAAACAAAAGACGGTGATAAAAAATTATGAAAGCAGTAGAATAAATTAAAAAGTCCCAGTTAAAAGTCCCAGTTAAAAACCATACAGAAGATGATCCTAAAAACTCAACCACCAATAGAACTGATTAAAAAGATGAGTTTTTAAAAGACATTTAAAACAGTCCACAGATCTGGCGTTGCGAATCACTGGCGGCAGCGAATTCCACAGAGCAGGTGCACAAACAGAGAATGCTCTCTGCCCATATGCCTTATTAAAGTTTCCATGAGGTGGCACCAACCGCAAAGAGTCAGCTGATCTGAGATCTCTGACTGGGGTGTAGATTTCAAGTAAATCAATTAAATAAAGTGGTGCGAAGCGATGAATGGTTTTATAGGTGGTTAACAAATTTTGAATTTGATGCGAGCATCAACCGGCAGCCAGTGCAGATCAATGAGAACAGGTGTGATGTGATCGAATTTCCGAGTCCGGGAGACGAGACGAGCCGCAGCATTTTGAAGTGATTGTAGGCGATCCAGCTGAGTCTTATTAACACCATACAGGAGACTATTGCAATAATCAAGCTGAGACGTAATGAATGCATGAACCATCTTTTCCATTGTAGGTTTGTCCAATATTGGGCGGATCTTGCCAATTCTAGATAGTGCGTAGAAACCTTTCCTGCAGACATGGCTAATATGATCAGAAGCAGAACCGTCGTTGTTGAGCTTAACACCTAGATTTCGAACTGAAGTGGACGGGGCAATATCAACCTCGCCTATCTAAGGCTGGAAATTTTCACGCATCTGATCTCAGGCGTGACGAAACTGAATCACCTCTGTCTTATTGTCGTTGAGAATCAACATATTGGATCTCATCCACCTGCGAATTTCATCTACGCATAGCTCAAGAGAAACTTGAACTTCATCAGGTCTCTTGCACACGACATAAATCTGCGAGTCATCCGCATACAACATAGAGTTGAAGTCATGCTTGACAATGATGTCTTCAAGTGGCGCTGTATACAGTGTAAAGAGAATTGGTCCCAAAACCGAACCTTGGGGGACGCCATATGTCATATTTGTACTGGGTGATGTAAATGAGTCTATCTTAACACGCTGATTACGATTGTTGAGATAGGATCCGAACCATGATAGAGCTTTACCAGTGATGCCAAAACGGAATTGAAGTCTGTGAAGGAGTACATCATGGTCAACCGTATCGAAGGCAGCAGACAAGTCCAACATAACAAGGAGAACATCTTTCTTTTCGTTGAGAGCGAGCATGATGTCATTATGGACACGCAGAAGGGCAGTCTCTGTGCTATGGTGAGCGCGATACGCACTTTGGAACTTGGTTAACAGTGAATGGTTAGCCAGGTGAATGTTCAATTGCGAAGCAACAACCCGTTCAAGTAATTTCGAAAGAAATGGTAGATTTGACACAGGTCGGTAGTTCTTCAGATTGTTTGGATCAAGGTCCGGGTTTTTCAGCAATGGTCGAATGATCGCAGATTTGAAATGACTGGGAACGACACCAAATGTTAGTGATGCATTAAAAAGATGCGTAATGAACGGTGCGAGAACACAGGCGAATTTCTTGATATAGTTTGTCGGGAGAATGTCCAGATCGCAGGATTTTGGAGCTGCCCGCTCAATAAGAGTACGAACCTGATGCACGGACACCTCACTGAAAGTTGGTAAATTATGAGATGGTAAGGTGTTGCCGGTGTCGGTACTGTAACTAATGAGGCCTTCACGAAGTTTGGCAACTTTGGAGTTGAAATAGCTCAGGAATCTAGATGGTAGTTCCTTCAATGGAATCTCACTGGGTAGAGCATTAGCGTTGACAGCTTTCGTATCAGATAACTCAGAGACGATCTTAAACAACTTCTTGTCATCTGCCTCTTGGATGCGAGCGCGATGGTAGTCGGCCTTTAATTCGTCACAGCGGCGAAAATATTCGATTCGCTTTATCAGAAAAATCTGCCGATCAATCTCAAGCTTTGTCGAGCGATACTTTGACTCAAGCCGTCTCACGTTCTTTCTTAACATCAGTAGCTCTTCGCAGTACCATGGAGCACGTACTTTTTCAGTCACCAATTTCTTCTTTATGGGCGCTACAGTGTCTAATATCTCAGTAATGGTGTCGCAATAAAATGTAGATATGGCTTCAACGTCAAACTCTCGTGGATAAGTGGACAACTTGGAAGAGATTTCATCTTGAAAGACATCGATGTTAACAGTTCGGAAATCGCGACGTGAAATACTCACTTTTTTGGGTGCAGGGCGTCGAAGATTAAGATCAAACCGTATGAGACTATGATCAGAGTTCATAAAGTTCGATACATCCACCGATTGAACAAGCCCATCTGTCGAACGTGTAATCAGGAGATCTAGAACATGGCCCTTGTTATGCGTCGGTGTGAGAATATGTTGATGTAACCCCATCGAG
Source organism: Ptychodera flava (assembly GCF_041260155.1). Lineage (NCBI taxonomy): Eukaryota > Metazoa > Hemichordata > Enteropneusta > Ptychoderidae > Ptychodera > Ptychodera flava. The sequence continues at coordinate 10,005,577 of NW_027248281.1, forward strand.
TGCAACAGGTTCATAAACTTGACTGTGTCGGTCGAGTTCTGCTCATCAAGGTGAATGTTAAAATCGCCAGCAATGACAAGATAGCCGGGCGACGGTACAGCGGACTCAAGTAGAGTGGAAAATTCAGCAAGAAACTCGTTGACGGTTGAATTATTCTTCTGCGATTTCGGTGGGCGGTAGATGGTATAATAACACGTAAAGACTGGCTAGATGATTTAAACATGACGTCCAAACACTCAAAAGATTGGTATGAACCGGCTCGTTTCTCTGTAACACGTAGATTAGAACGGGCAATTACAGCAACGCCGCCTCCTCTACGTTTAGAGCGAGACTGGTGGTGAATAGAATATCCGCTTATGGCCGAGTTGAATTCAGCAATTGCAGGGTCAGCTTGATTCTTGAGCCATGTTTCGGTGAGAACGAAAATGTCCAAATCATCGTTAATCAGGGTTGTTGCAATGGCACCAATTTTTCCAGTTACTGAGCGAGCATTCCAAACGGCAGCATTGAGTCGTAATTTTTGCAAACAAGTCGACAACTTTGGGATTTTCAATAGGACTGGAATTCGTCTCTCCACAGCTGGTTGCATAGTACGGTGTGTAATGAGACTTTGAATAGCTTTGGGCTCACCGTATGCACGATCATGACAATCTACCTGGAGAAGTGCACTTGGTCGAAAAGTTTTCTTCAGGCATCGTTGAGCTCGCTCAGACGTTATGATGGTAGGAATATTGTGTACTGGTTTCGGATGTTTCAGTCCAGCTTTTCGGCCCCGAGGTTTGAAAGGACGTAAGAAAGTATTGCGCAGTGATGAACAAAGACTATGACGTAATAGTGTAGCTCGGCTCGCTGCCATGTTGAACCGGGAAACTGCGTCGCAACTGGTGTAAGAAATCACAATGGACAGTCTCTGGAAACGATGAAATACGTCTTCTTCTGGACAGAACGGTAACAGGATACTTAAAACCACTGGATGAAATAAATTAGCATAAAACCACGACGGAAAAATATTAAAAATCGCTGAAAACCCGAGAGCAGATAATATATATATATATATATATATATATATATATATATATATATATATATATATATATATATATATATATATATATATATATATATATATATATATATATATATATATATATATATATATATATATATATATATATATGTGTGTGTGTGTGTGTGTGTGTGTGTGTGTGTGTGTGTGCGTGCGTGTGTATACACACACATAAAGATACATTGCCCCACACATATGTTTGCGTATGCATACATATACATACATACATATAGAAAAAAATACGCGCACGCATATAGCGTATTCATTCATACATGTAGAATACATACATACACACATACATAAGTACATACATACATACATACATACATACATACATACATACATACATACATACATACATACATACATACATACATACATACATACATACATACATACATGCATACATACATACATACATACATACATACATACATACATACATACATACATACATACATACATACATACATACATACATAGACTATAGAGCCTGGACAAGGGTCGAAATTTACATCGAGCCTCACCGCGAAAAATTTTATATACATAGGACCTCGTTCTCACTTACTGATACAGCTGCAAAATTTTATATATATAGAACCTCATTCTGACTTACTGATACAGCTGGACCTCGTTCTGACTTACTGATAGAGCTGCAAAATTTTATATACATAGAACCTCGTTCTGACTTACTGATACAGCTGGACCTCGTTCTGACTTACTGATAGAGCTGCAAAATTTTATATACATAGAACCTCGTTCTGACTTACTGATAGAGCTGCAAAATTTTATATACATAGAACCTCGTTCTGACTTACTGATAGAGCTGCAAAATTTTATATACATAGAACCTCGTTCTGAATACTCAGACTCGATGGGGAAATTTTACATACAGCTAGCTGGGAAGTTTTATACACAGACTCGATGGGGAAATTTTACATACAGCTAGCTGGGAAGTTTTATACACAGACTCGATGGGGAAATTTTACATACAGCTAGCTGGGAAGTTTTATACACAGACTCGATGGGGAAATTTTACATACAGCTAGCTGGGAAGTTTTATACACAGACTCGATGGGGAAATTTTACATACAGCTAGCTGGGAAGTTTTATACACAGACTTGATGGGGAAATTTTACATACAGCTAGCTGGGAAGTTTTATACACAGACTCGATGGGGAAATTTACATACAGCTAGCTGGGAAGTTTTAAACACAGACTCGATGGGGAAATTTTACATACAGCTAGCTGGAAAGTTTTATACACAGACTCGATGGGAAAGTTTTACATACAGACTCGTCTTGGATTAAGTGTAAAACCTAGTGATGCTTGTGCTCAGCTAAGCGTGATTGAAATCTGCCCGGTATTGTTCGCGGCTAGGCCCTGGCAAGACGAAAGCTAATACACGCATAGTGCTGGCGCTTGTGCTATTCAAGTGCATTTGAACTTTCTGGTTTATTTTGATCTAGTAAGCTAGCCACAACAATGATCGTGGTATTGCTATCAGGTGAGATCACCACTGATCTGGGCTGCCAGGGCTCGTAGCCTAGCCCCGTGTACATGTCTGTGTTTTCCCGGCGTTATACGGCTGTGGTGGAGGCTGTATAATGCTGGGAACACACAGACCTGTACGCAGGGCTACTCGTCAACCATACAACGGCGTCATCCATACAACTATAGTCACTGGGACCGCTGCAGTCCGTCAGCTGTGCAACGAACTTTTGCGGTCTACACAGTTACGAGAATAAAGACAAAAAATTTATACTGAAATCTTGGTGCGAATAAACCCATGCACAATGATGGATGAAGATAAATTTGAGTAAAAAGACAGCAATTCTTGGTCTTGGACTTTCCTCGGGTCATTTGACACAAGGAGCATGGAGGTACACGCGAGCATGTAGCTAAGGGACTGGTCAGTTGCTTCAGCCAGGGGGGGCGGTGGATTCATGGGGTCACCCTGTTTTTGACGTTGGTGATGGGGGGTGGTCACCATGTTTTTGAAATGCCCAATAGGGGGGTCAGTGTGTTTTTCAAGTTCAACAAGGGCTCATACTTGCATAAAATGCATTGTGCCAGCCACAAATTCCAGCATTGAGTTTCATTTTTCGGCGCGCCCTTGGGCGCATTTCTTTAAAATATCAAACATATTTTTCAGCATGCCCTTTATTTGAAAAGCATCGCAAGTTCCTGATTCTTTTCTGTTTTCTCTATGAGAATTTAGTATAAGACAGAAACATGCACTAATATTTCAATCACATTTTTCTTACAATAGTTCTGGACATCTGCTTATGCATAAAGAGAGTCGGAATACATACAGCTCGTTCAAAATACTGTACTCAAGCTTTAGAATTGACATTTTTAAGTTCCCATTACGGAAAGGCTACGCTAATTCATGTAGCTTGCTAAACCCGACCAGCTCTTTGTCGGTCTCGGGTATTAAATATTGACGTTTGATCTACTAATCTGTGTACACTTGATCAGTCCTAATCAAGATATTGTGGGATACGAACTGATGCCTGTGACTAATCACTCATGCAAAAGCTTGCACATAGAACTATATACCCTGGGTTGGACAGAAAATCGGCCTACATGATATAAAAATGTCATCTTTCTTAAAATGTTTGTGTATTATTAATCAATGGCAATTATAGGGAATATACCATGATGATAATTTTGATGTATGATAATCTTCACACTCTGGTGATCGACCTCTTCACTGCGCATTGTTATACATATTTGACCTTTGACCACTTGTTATTCAGCTTCCAATACAACGGCATGAGTAGCCATTTACCACCTGTGTCTTAACAGAAGGCACACTCACTTATACTCTTCGCAAAATATTGTTTAGTCTCCCTTACAACGCATTTATTGCTAGTGTTTTCGTCAACTATACCAGTATGGCCACTTTCACATATACCAACGAGGGGAAATGATCGAGGCAGTCGATCATGCTTATCGATGGCAGATTGCTCGAGCTTTGGACCTAACAAATGACAGAAGAGATTTATGTAACGTTTCCTGGCTGGAGCAACAAGTTAAACCTTGCGCTTTCTCCAGACATGGTTCGACAAACAACCATTGCAGTATTTCCAACAGTAAGTACATTTCTGTATTTTTTGTATTTTCGTGTTGATTTATCTGATACCGACATGTGGATGGGACATTCACTCGACCCCAGCTGACTAAAGCTGACCCTGACAATAGTATTAGTAGCCTGCTTTGTGACTGTGTAATCACATCAAACCTTGCATGGTAGGATTGTGCATATTCTTAATCCCATGTTGACAAAGATACACGGCTGGTTAGTAAATGTAGTAAGTATTGAAATGCAAAATTGCCAACAGTTTTCGCCTAGTGTGTCGATCCTAAGCATTGATGTTTGACTAGTTATGTAATCAGTGTGGCAATGTTGAATTTTGCGCCTGACTATAGGGCATTGGCCTGACTCAGCGGTTGCAGTTTGCCTTTCAAAACTCATATACTGGTTATTTTAATCACGGTATTCTTGACCTAAGTAGAAAACCTTCATTCCCAAACTGACTGCCGTAAGTGTAGTGACCCCGATAGTGACAATGTAAAGAATGTGTTGGCAATCTTATTTATTCAATGGTAGTTTGACGTTCAACAGTGGGCTAGTACCATTTTCTTAGAGGCTGGAGGTGGTTGAAATTTCTGGGAGGGGATGTGTTTAATTTCACATAAGCTTATTTCTAACTGGTATGATTCAATTTACTATAAATTACTTTGAGTCACCTCTTTCGGGGGGTCGTTATTATTGCATAATTAGTCATTCTCATCAAACATTACAATATTTCATCATAAATTTTTACCTATATGCTATACCTATATATCTTAGTGGAACTGCACCAGCCCTCGCTAAGTTGACCTGAAAACTTTTGTCTTGATGAAACAAACATATACACTACCTGTATACATGAAGAGCATACTTGTCGGAGCAATATATACTGGTGGCAAGTTTTTCAGACCCAACGTTTAGAGTACTAGACTTGTTTGTTGATAGAATGACCCAGAACATCACTCCATGTTAATCTCTGTGTTTGATATTTATGAAAATAAACACCTATAGTACTTGCAATACTGGCTTACATACTGTATGACTGTACAATTCTAATTGTTTATGATCAATAACAATTTCTGTACACTTTACAATTTGCAGTGGCTGCGGAGCAACTGACCCAAAAGAAAGCATCTGATGTTTTCCCAAGCACAGAGCTGTATGGAAGAACATTGCAAATCAGTCTCCTGAGGTCACAGAGGTCATCCAAGATGGTCTAATCTTGGAGGCAGTTAAATCAATGAAAATGGCACAGTGATCAAGTGTGGCAAGCTCTACACTACGGTAGGAATTACATTCCATGTAATAGTATCAAGACCGGGAAAGATGACCCTTCCTGTTCTGGATAACGTCTACCATCACAACTCCAGAGTCAACAGTTGCTTTATCATCATACAACTGCTAACAGCAAACACAATATTGCTGCGGAAATCAAGAAAGATGCATCGAAGAATGTAATAGCAGCTTTGCAAGTAGAAACTGATAAAAACTTCTCCACATTTGTTAGGAGTTCACGCATCTTAAAAAAAGTACAATATGGATAGCTCTCTAATGTACAAGAAAAACATTTCAAATATAAGTTTTAAATGATTGAGTGGTATGATAGCAAAAAAGGAACAATTCAGTTATGGTAGCAGCATGGAAGCACACACCTTTTCAAAATTTGACAATTTTATCACGCCCATGTTTCTGTATATTATGAAAGACCAGTTATGTTGCCTACACTGTTTTAACTTGATAGCACTAAGTAATATAGCGAGATAGAACTGTACTATGCAGTCTGCTTCTATTTCAAAGTATTATTTACTCTTGTTTGTGCAATTTATCTCAGGTTTTAAATCTAAGGTTTTGTTTTTTCGTTCATTGTTCAGTGTGCATTTTGGGAGTGCTACAGGTTGTGTTGTATTCTGCAACACTTCATTATTTTTCATATCCATTTTAGGATGTATTTTAATATTATTTGTTGAACATTAATTATCAACATTGTCATTACTATTTTGTCTAACATGTTTGCATTGTATTTCTACATCATCATCACCAAACATGTTCTTACATTTATTTTCCTGATTTTAATTTTGATACCTAAGGCTAAAAGACTGCTGTAATTTTGCTAACTTTTCAGCAGTTCTGATGTAGGTGTAGATTGGTTGAAGTTTAGTGGCTTTTGTAGTCTAGAAGTTAGTTATATTTTCCTGATATTGTCAAAGTCCCAATTTTTAACTTGATCACCGTCTTCTGCATAAAATTTACAGATTTTGAATGAACAATTAAAGTGATTCACATTCACAGCTGAATGGCTGATAAACCACCTCAATTTTGTACTCAGCATTTTCAGTGCTTAACAATAAGCTACCTCTTTCTTAACTCAGGATTTTCAATACTTGACACTAAAAAATGCCTCCCTTTTTAACTCGGCATTTTTAATATGTAACAACTGATATGCTGTCTTTTGTACTCGTCTTTGTCAGTACATAACAAGCAACAACCTGTTCCTTAGTTTAACTGAAGATTTTCAGTGGTTAACATAAAATTACCTTTTACTCAGCATTTTCAGTATTTAACAACTGACAAACTGCCATTTTTTGTACTCTGAATATTCAGTATTTAACAACCAAAACTCTACCGCTATTTTGGATTCAGGATTTTCAGTACTCAAGTCAAATTTTGCAACATTTTCAAAGTTGCATGTTTTAATGAATTGAAATAAACATGGCTTAAAATGAAGCACATGCTTGGTCTTTTGTTGCACGGAGAATGTGTTGAGTGGTATTCTCACTGTGAAAGGAGGACCTAAGCAGTAGTTCTTTTGTCATACTGAAAAGATTGATTTAGGAGATCACCGTCCCTCCACTGCATCTCTAGTGACACAATGGCATACCATTGTACATTTTTTGAGTGAGTCACAGATAATCACCTTGAAAATAGTCCGGTCCTTGAGAGAACTGTGTACTCTATAGATAGTGTAGATGACCACTATCAAGATATGAGATATAATCCCCTGATAATTTGCTGATATCCGAGTGCTGAAAAGCAGGCACAGTTTTTAATGTAGCCTTTCCGTCATGTATCTTACAACTGACTATATATATATATATATATATATATATATATATATATATATATATATATTTATATATATATATATATATATATATATATATATATATATATATATACTGTATTATTCAATTTATATTCCACCTTTTGTTTTACCTTTGTTTCACACGGCGGGGGGGGGGGGTTCACCCTGTTTTGAAAGTTGGAATGGGGGGGGGGGGTTCAGCTACTTTTTGAACGTCGGCAAAAAATAATCCAACGCCCCCCTAGGCCAAAGAAACTGACCAGTCCCTAATACAACGGTTGTGATTACGAGAATTAGAAAAATCAGACACTCAAAACAGCAGTAAATCAGCTACGCTCAACCGACAGAGTATATGAGATTCATGGAAGACGGCATGGTGGTCGCAAGAGATCTCTTTGTACCTCCATGCCATGTTCAATGAATCTCATATACTCTATCGGCTGAGCGTCGCTGATTGACTGGTGAATTGGAATGTCTGATCCAAGACCAAGACCAAGATCATAGTGCATGGGTTTATTGCACCAAAATTTCCAAATAAAATTTTTGTCTTTATTCTCTTCACTCTGTAGACCGCAAAAGTAGGTTGCACAGCCGACTGCAGTGAACGAGCACTGTGTGGTCGACGCCTAGCGCATGTCCTTCCTTCTACAAACAGCCCAGGTCAGTGGTGATCTCTCGTGATAGCAATACCATGGTCATTGTTGTCGCTAGCACAAAATAAACCGGAAAGTTCAAATGCACTTGAATAGCATAAGCACTAGCACTATGCGTGTATTAGCTTTAGTCTTGCCAGGGTCTAGCCGCAAAAAAGGCAGCTCACGGCCGGCGGCTGGCCGGGCTGTGCGCGGTCTTTTCCTAACGTGTTGCTGTGAAGCAGCAGCCGCTACAGGCCAGCACTGCAAAGAAAACAGGTCAGAAAAGCCAGCGCACGGCATATGGGCTACAATAATTGCACCTAGCCTGGGTCATTCTTAGCCCTGCCATGGTACCTTCTTAGCTCCATGGCCCTGCGGACGATACTGTGTTTTCCAAGCGCGGCGCGAGAGGCCTACCGAGTTCAATCACGCTTTCTGAGCACAAGCATCACTAGGTATTACACTTAATCCAAGACGAGTCTGTATGTAAAAGTTTCCCATCGAGTCTGTGTATAAAACTTCCCAGCTAGCTGTATGTAAAATTTCCCCATCGAGTCAGTGTATAAAACTTCCCAGCTAGCTGTATGTAAAATTTCCCCATCGAGTCTGTGTATAAAACTTCCCAGCTAGCTGTATGTAAAATTTCCCCATCGAGTCTGTGTATAAAACTTCCCAGCTAGCTGTATGTAAAATTTCCCCATCGAGTCTGTGTATAAAACTTCCCAGCTAGCTGTATATAAAATTTCCCATCGAGTCTGTGTATAAAACTTCCCAGCTAGCGGTATGTAAAAATTCCCCATCGAGTCTGTGTATAAAACTTCCCAGCTAGCTGTATGTAAAATTTCCCCATCGAGTCTGTGTATAAAACTTCCCAGCTAGCTGTATGTAAAAGTTTCCCATCGAGTCTGTGTATAAAACTTCCCAGCTAGCTGTATGTAAAATTTCCCCATCGAGTCTGTGTATAAAACTTCCCAGCTAGCTGTATGTAAAATTTCCCCATCGAGTCTGTGTATAAAACTTCCCAGCTAGCTGTATGTAAAATTTCCCCATCGAGTCTGTGTATAAAACTTCCCAGCTAGCTGTATGTAAAATTTCCCCATCGAGTCTGTGTATAAAACTTCCCAGCTAGCTGTATGTAAAATTTCCCCATCGAGTCTGTGTATAAAACTTCCCAGCTAGCTGTATGTAAAATTTCCCCATCGAGTCTGTGTAGAATTTTGCAGCTCTATCAGTAAGTCAGAACGAGGTTCTATGTATATAAAATTTTGCAGCTCTATCAGTAAGTCAGAACGAGGTTTTATGTATATAAAATTTTGCAGCTCTATCAGTAAGTCAGAACGAGGTCCAGCTGTATCAGTAAGTCAGAACGAGGTTCTATGTATATAAAATTTTGCAGCTCTATCAGTAAGTCAGAACGAGGTCCAACTGTATCAGTAAGTCAGAATGAGGTTCTACGTATATAAAATTTTGCAGCTCTATCAGTAGGTCAGAACGAGGTCCAGCTGTATCAGTAAGTCAGAATGAGGTTCTATATATATAAAATTTTGCAGCTGTATCAGTAAGTGAGAACTAGGTCCTATGTATATAAAATTTTTCGCGGTGAGGCTCGATGTAAATTTCGACCCTTGTCCAGGCTCTATAGTCTATGTATGTATGTATGTATGTATGTATGTATGTATGTATGTATGTATGTATGTATGTATGTATGTATGTATGTATGTATGTATGTATGTATGTACTTATTATGTATGTGTGTATGTATGTATGTATTCTACATGTATGAATGAATACGCAATATGCGTGCGCATATTTTTTTTGTATATGTATGTATGTATATGTATGCATACGCAAACATATGTGTGGGGCAATGTATCTTTATGTGTGTTTATACACACGCACACACACACACCTACACACACAAACATGCACACACACACACACACACACACACATACACACACACACATATATATATATATATATATATATATATATTATATATATATAATATATATATATATAATTCCTCTCTATATATACATTTTCCACTATTTCTATCTCTAAAAAAAGCTTGATTGTGAAAATTATTTTTTTTTACATTTGGCGCCTCGTAATTTGTCAGTGACAAATTAATCTTTGCAATACATATTTTGCGACGAGCTGGAAATTTGGTTAATATCGGGTCAATGTACATAAATATTCCGTTATTTACTGGGACACGTTTATTTTCTCAATCCGCAGTCTGCGGACTACGTGCTGAAGTACATCGACTGTTCATGTCAACGATCGTTTTTCCCTCTGCAGAGTTTCTGTATCCCGTTCAACAACGCTGTAGGCCTACCTCAATCACGTGACAGTGACGCTACGTAGCTTTGCAGTATTGAAAACTTATCATAAAGTGGCCATGACGTCTAACCGTAACATGAATTGTCGGGATTATCATACGGAAAAAAGACTGCAAAAGTAAGACTTATGAATCTTCATCGGAATTGAACAAATCATGATTGTACATGAGTATCAACCGTGAAGGCAGGTTGAGCTCGGCAGTTACACAAGCATGGTACGCTACATGCACTGCCGTGATGCCGATCGTATGCATACTAAAGCCTATCCCGGAATTTGTTTCACGAACAACGTCGCCTTTTTAATCTGACACAGATAGAATTTAATAATGTTTACAAAGGAGAGCAAACATAGTTTATGGACAATGGCGAGCACGTTTCTTGGCGAAGCAAATTCAAAACACGGCAGAAGTACACGAAGTAGGTCACGGCCTTGGACTCTGTGCACGAACCTGATTGGACACTTCAATACCTCTGACCCAAGTTATTATTCATCAGCACTTCCATATTTAGGGATCAGTGCGAGTGATAATGCCATGCCATGAGGCCAGGTAAAGAACGTATGTAGTCATTTCTGGCGATATGAGCAGCGAGAGAAACAATCAATCACAAAGGGTAAAGCTAATTTGCTAAACGATATTTTATCTTGAATAGTGAGTTGAATGAGTAATAAAATATCACATTTTTGACGTTAAATAGACGAGGTTGAAACACGGAGGGACCGTGGTTGACACCATGGCTATCCAGCTGTAGCCAACCTTGACCAGCTCAGTTCACAGCGCCCTCAAACAGTCGATCGTTTTCACTTGTCATACGCGGCGTAGCAGAAAAATTAAAACTTTCATAACTTCATTAATATCCAACCCACGCCCATCAAAACCTTTTCAGTTTTTCCCATTTGGATCCTGAAGCTGTGCACCAAATTTGATTGACATCCCATCAGCAGTTCTTGAGATATCGGGTATACAGACATACACACATACACACACACACACACATACAGACAGCGGTAAACCATATGCTCACGTGTGTGAACACGTGAGCAAAAAATTCAATCAGGATTTTTGGAAAACCAAATATGGCAGCAAAACCACGTGACCGATCAAAATGCCTTTCAAAATGTTGAAAGTGCTCACATTCAGGATTCTATGAGTATAATTTTAGTTTAATCAGTTTGTTAGTTCTGGTGAAGAATATTTTTAAAGTTTAAATTGTGATTTTTGCAAAATCAAATACGGTGGCAAACCACTTGAGCGATCGAAATACCTATCGTAAACTTGATAGAACTAATATTTGTGATGATATGAGTGAAACTTCAATTCAAATGATCAGTTTGTTGTTGAGTGTAAGATTTTTGTAGATGAAGTTTGACTATTTAAATCAAATGTTGTAGCCAAGGTCACATGACCACGCGCGAGTTTAAAGAACGGAAAATATCCTTGCCAAACACCAAATTTCAAATTGACTAGACCCCTGGGTCACCAGCAAAAGCCACTTTTAGATTTTCATAATATGAACGATGGCCGCCAGGTCACGAGATAAATTAAAAATTCAAGGGTTAGGTGCACCTCCTCTAATTAGCCCTTATCACTGTCCCAAGTTTAGGATGTGTACATGCAGCGGTTTCAAGACCTTTGCTGGCAAAGAAATGACGGAAAAAGAAAAAGAAAGGAAGAAAGAAAGAAAGAATGAAAGAAAGTTAGAGGGTCCCTAAAAGTGGGTCCCTAATTACTGAAACAGTGGTTAGTTTAGCAATGGTGCTTTCCTACTACAGATGTAGTTGATAATGCTGCCGTTATCGCTAGCACTTTTATCCCTTCAAGAATGCTGTAAGCAAATTTATTAAAAACCGCGATTTCTGCATAACAATAAATTCCATATTTCTTTTGTATATCAGGTGCATATTATAGTATTTATACTTAGTCAGCCACAAAGCCTTGATCATAGGGCTGCTCAGAATTGACATAATTGTTCTGTCATTTATATGAAAAGATAAATATTTGTCTGCATTTTTTAGATTATGATTTTGAATATTATGCATACAATAGTGACGAAAATACAGCCAGTAAATACATGCAAAAGCTAGTATAACAATAAATACTAAAGACATTCAATACGCAGACTAATACCCGCGACATCAACCATGAGGGCAACATAGAAAAACATTGTCTACATTTCTAGCAGCAGAGTCAGATGTCGCGCGCGTACAGCTATATTTAGTTACAAACATTAAAGCGTGAACATCCTGACAGCAGCATGATTATGCCCATCTTCACAAAACCTTGCATAAACAAAAAATGTAAAAAAAGCATTCAAAATTGAAAAAAAATCACATAAACACTAATTGTGTTCTCTTCTTTTCTCTACCTATACCTTGTCAATATATCGACTAATGACAATGGGCAAAATGCTTGATATTCTTATTCTGTACATGTGTCAAATACGTACGTTAAGTAAACACGTACGTATAATAAATTGCATAAGTGCAGTGTACAATTGGTGTACGAAGATCTGCTTTAGTATACTCTTGATCTGCATAGATATACGCTACGCATATCAACGCATTGAAATGTACAATATACAAAGACATACGTTACGTATGCAATTAATATGTTCCATATACCTCAATTTACGCAATTATATTACAGCTTTGTCAATACCAGTGAATTTTGTGACGTCATAACCCAACAATATTATTGGTAATGCATTTCATTATTCACCATTGCGACCTCACAGCGAGCATAACAAATACAAGTTTTTTTTTGAAAACGAAAAAAGGACTACGCATTTAAACGTAGGGAAATTATGGGATACACCATGTAATACACAAAACGATAAATCTTGATAATGGTGCACAATATCGATAATAATGTCTTACTGTACGATTTATCAGATTTTTGAGTCCCCCCGCATGCACTCGTTGTCTGCTGGCTGGCTCGCTCTCAGCATGCAGTCCCCGTCCGATACACTGCAGTGAGCACTACCATTGTTTACAACATGGTTCGCTTCGTTGCCGTATAGGTGAAACATAACTCACTACGCTTGCAAACTCCTAGACGATACTGGGTTTGACACATGGCACATTATGTATGTCAGTGGCCATGTAAACCAGCCATAAACGGGCCAACAACGGCAGCTGTCATCAACCTTGACCGTAAGTGTCTACCGAAATTACTACGCAGCCATTCAAAGTCTCGGTACAAGGTCGGCTACTGCCAAAAATCATGGTGACTTTTGACTCTCCGTTATCTAACATCTCCGGCCAACTAATTCTGATGCACTGACTGTAACTGGAGACAACTTTCATTCATCATTTTTTCTCCTTGACTTGTTTAAGACATCGCTACGAAGATCCTCCAGTATGTTTGTCAACTGTACCTTTCAAGCACCCGCTTACGTCGAGTTTTCCCGTTCGCCGAAATGAAATAGCTCTTCTCAAGAAGCCATCGAAAATTAAATTTATAGACACATCTTTTAATGAAATTTAAACATTTGAATAGTAATGTTGAACTCTATTGATATCGTTTTGCAATTGAATGCTGTACTACAAGCGACATAAAAATGATCGTATTGATCACTTGCTAACATGCATCGAACTGACCATGCTGATGTCGATGAATGAACATTCCGTTTTCTTTCTTTATGGCTGGCACTTCATCGTGTCGGCTTTTGAAAGGCGTGATATTGAAAGGTGATGTTTCAAGTTCGATATAGACGGTAGGGATGCAATTCCTTTTCATTTCAGTCGAAAACACATCGTTTTTTTTAAATTCAAAATTGAACCGTGAAAGTGCTACTTTTTTGTAGAACGTGCTTGTTCAGTGCAGTGCAGTGGACTGCGCTTAAAATTTTAGAGTCAGGGCCGATCATGCCGGACGACGCTGACTGGCTTCAAACTCACTTTAAATTTCCTTTTTATCCGCTTTATACATATACAAATTCACTGGCGTTGCCAAAACTATAAAATAATAGCAATAATGTACCTCCTCCCGGCCAATAATGGACCCAAGAAAACTGCACTCCGTAACGTACTCGGCTTCGCCTCGTACATTATGCCGTGCAAAGATTGCTTTCTTCCATTATTGGCTGGAGGGGTAAATTATCGCTTAAATATACTGAACGTATATCAATCATTTCGTTCAGTTTGACTTGTTTGCCATGTTCTGGTGAATATGTAACCTCCTATTATGAAGTGATTTTCCCTGCTGGCTCATTCTGTGTTCCAACTTAAATGGCCGCGATCGCTTAGTTTTGGACATCAGTGTTCATACTGACACGGTGGTCAATATTGGGCAATATTTACCGGTAAACAGACACTTAATTACAGGATTATTTTACTTGCAGTGCAGATGTGAAACTTCCTACCGATCGGTAAAGCAATTAGTGCAATACAATCAATTTTACCGAGCAGTTACCAGCCTTTGCTTGCTATGTCACGCCGCAATACGTGGCAAGGCAGTGTAATTAAAGCTTGAAAATGCATTTAAATGCATTTAATTTTAATTTTAAAGCATTACTTTTAGAGAGAATGGATGTTCACTCTTGCCTACTAAATTTCAGCCTTTTATAGTAGTAATAACTACATTGCATTTGCTCAGAACTATTGACTTAAATAACTAGTGATATTTTAACAAATACAATTAGCGACACGCCGAAGATCACGGAAAGGATATTTATGTAAGGATGGTAATGCTCGAGTGATATACTCAAATATTATATTTGGCACGCAAGGAACAGTGAAACCTTTGACTTTAAGATAATAAGCACAACGTGTCGCCCATAGTGATAGCGTGTCTTCACACATAACATTGCACACATCGCTATGACCTACGATTGTAGCAGACATTCGTTATTTATTCTAATGCTAATAAGCCATCTAATGTCCTCTACTTCTTTTTCCGAAGTCATGCTTTGAAGTACAAGGTCCGTATTACAGGAAAATAAGATGATTTAAAATGTTGTTGTTCTATCCTTATCTTCTAATTTCGTCGGACATCACAAGCGTAAGGGATGAAGTGAATGATGCAAGGACACATTAATTGTAGCTGTAACTTTATACCCCAAAAATGGTTTGATGTGTTAACCGTTTAGCCTGCAGGGCGGCTATTATTTTGTACGCGGTTGCAGGCCAAATTGAGGTCAATCATGCATGATTCTATTTTGAACTCTTTGCGGTTTAAAAGTGATGAATTTATCATGTAGTACGAACGTCCTTACAGGTATCTTACACATTCTATGATTATTATTATGTAAATTCTACAAACGCATTCTTATTATTATGATAATTCAAACACCTTACAAAACCCTTTATGACGCCACTTACGTCGACATAAGTGTTATCCTTTGGGAAACTTTGTTGCTGTCAGCAGTCCGGGTTATGTCCATAGAGAGGATATTACGATTGACCAATTAGCGAACCTGCCACCGCAACGTCATGAACAATTAACCATGCAAACCTTGGCTTGCAGATAGCAATGAGTTCGGAACTTTCGGCCAGATTTCAACCTTTATTTTTAGAACTAGGTAATTTTCAGATGTACAGTACGGTCGAGATGGCGACTGACACAGGTGGTTATTACATCGAAAATTACTTCTTTGGATGGTTTCCCTGGCCAGGTACTGCTCCCAGAAATCAGAATTGACCCTTGTAAATTTACAGCAAGTTATTTGTAGCCAAATATCGCCTATTTTTTTGTAAAATTTTAATTAAACCTTTCCATCTGTAGCATGGAGAATGTTTCAAGCTTTGTAACGATGGGTCAACTGTTCTTGTCAATGATCGGAGAACGATGGAGCACGATTTTTTCGATCACCATGCATTTCCCGTTACGATTCACCCTTCGCTGTAAAAACGCGCGCCGTATCAATCGCCGAGAAGTTAACCAGAAGCTGGTAAAGAGTACGGTAAACGTCCAATTACTCTTTGCCGAACATGGTCAAGGGTAAAGAAACTCAGAAAACTATTCCTGAAGAAAACCTTACAATTTTAACACGGTAGAACGTCGCAAATCGACTCGACACTTCCGGGTAGCCAAACATTCTCACTCGTTATCGGTCACGGTGGATCTGTCAGGAGGTCGGGATCTTAGCATAACATTTCAAAGTGAACCCACTTAACCTTTAACCGTCATTACATATACAGTACATGATTGGTTCTTGCCTTAACCTCATTACATATACGCCATTGGCTCTTCCCAACTTTCCTCTGTATGGACATTACCCGGACTGGTTAGTGAACAAAATGCATTTTAATTAAGAGAGTAAAGACATTACATCGAACCGCTTCCCAGAAGTAGAAAAACGTACTTGATTTTGGTAAGTTTCCTCTTTGATTGTACAGTCTTGAAAAAGCCATTGCTGTGGAAAAAGAAAAGGAACAGTTAGCTCAATTACTCGGTTAGTATGTCATAATACTATGTACTAACAATTGATTACCAAATTTTTCCCATTTTATACTTTGGCAGAAGAGTTGCTTTCCATTTCTACTTTTAAGACAGCTAGTAAGACATTTTGAAATTGTATTATATAATTTCACCTTTTTATATTTTTTCCCTTTTAACCAGAATCCATAAATTTAAATACGGTATAACATGAATCCTCTGGAGTTGTGTCGGATAAATATCGATGTCCTGCCTGGCTTTATCGTCCATTAATGAATGGAAATTAGCTTAAGTATCCAATATTGCTTGGTGGGTCAATTTTATTCTGTATGTTTAACTGATTTGACGTAGTAGAAATACTAATACAGTATTAACCAAAAACGTCAAAAAATTCCCAATAAATTATTTTTATTATATGTAAATCGAACGATTTAAATCATTCCAGAACTTTCAAGAATTATAAATACTTTGACACCATTTGCCACAAAAAACCACAATAGTAGTGCAGCATAGCAAAACCATTGTGCATTTTGTGATAAAAGCATCAAATTCTCTCGGATATGTTTTAGTATATATTGAACAAATTCAGATACCGAGTCACTTAATATTTGCCAAAGCATGGCCTTGGCGGCCTTTTTTCAAAATGGCTGCCATGACGGTTAATCTAACCCATGAAATGTCAATTTCAGCACAGATAGGTAACTTTACATAGGAATATTTGCATCAGAAACTAAAATAAGAGTACGTTCAAGGTATTTAAAACCTTTTTAACCACTTACTTATTTATCGAGTAAATACTGAACAAAAACGATATTTTAATGAATAAAATGCATGGTTTTAGATCCGATAAATGAATGACACAATATCTGCGGTCAAGCCCTGCATTATAAATATTTCAGTGCACATCAAGTTTAAATATACTTGCTTATTGTCATAAAAGTCAACTTTGTGAACGTTCTCCTTTACAGTAACATACAGCTCTACAGGCAAGTTCAGCCTTTTTACAACTGCATTGCTTGGCACAACCTTTTTGCAATTGCATGACATGAGCTCAGGGCATGTTTTAGCTGCTTCAGGGAGCTTTGTCCAGTGTGGCTCATACAATCCCTCATCAGTTCTGAGCCAACCCAAGTTGGTTGGTGGTGGAAGTTCAGGTGCTGGCTTGAGTATTGATAGACTGCTCTCTTGATGTGCTCCTCAAGAGCTGCCTTTGTCGATGGAATCAGCTGCACATTGTTCTTTTTTGGCGAAAAAATTTCATTCGAGCTCTGTTGATATCTAAGTACATTTACTTGTTCTGTCGAATAGCAAAACAACAAATCGCTCTATAGTGTGTGCGACATCTTCTGGTATGTCAGCTGGCGCTGCAGACACCTGAAGCAGTGCTTCTGTCAGTTCAGGCAGCACGGCCCACACTGCCCATGCACCTTTTTTACCATGACCAGTAAAAGTTGAGACAGTGTCACACCCTGTCAAGGCTTGAAACATTGGCAGTGCTCGTGCTTTCTCAACACCCAAACCTTTAGCAATTTCGTGAGCTGCTAGGTATCTGAATCTCTTTCCCGTCCCGAATGCCAGCCATAGTTTATCATCTAGTTGAATCATTGTGGTCATGACACAGCCAACACTACAACATCTGTATCAACAGTCCGAATGAGCACGTTATGCTGACCATGGTTGACTGTTAGCAAGGGCAAGCAAGGGCTGGTCAATTGCAATCACTGGGACTTGTCCTGGATTAAAATGATGAACAGTATCTTTTATAACATCAAACGAGTGCTTGATCATAGCCACTGTATGGACATTTTTTGGAAAAGAGGAAGCAGAGCAGTGGGACAGATTGTTGGGTCTTCAAGTTGTTTGCGACTAGCATGGAAAGGTGCCCAAGCAATGTTCTCTTGTGAGCCGCACTGGTCTTCCAAAACTAGATTTGCATGATGTAACCACAAGTATTCTTTCTCTGTATGCCTTTTGAAACCTGGTCTGCATAGTGTTTCTATGCTAACAGGAGGGACAGATAATTTCTTCATGCTGCTGGCAACAGGGGGAACATCAGTGTAGCATGGTGGCAAATTGCCGATGGTTTTAGTACTTGCATTGCCTGATCCTTCAGTAATTAAAATGCTCTGGTCCACACTTTCCCGGAGAAGGAAGGATGCTGAATGAGTACCATGGAATGACTCACTTGCTGTTGTCGCACTGGGATTATGATCTATGTTGTCCCCAGCTGCACTTGTGAAGACTTTTCTATGCATCTTCGGAGAGCAAACTACATGTTCCCTATTGAATAGTTGACATACACCATTTCCCAGTAGAGCTGAAGGCGAAGAACACGGTCTTAGGAAATGCTGAAAACAAGATGTGACAATCTATCTACCGGCTATCTTTTGCGTGTGTAAGCATGTAATATCTGACCTATGTACTGGGGAACAAGTGTTTCCTGTGCTGTGCTGTGCCGAATGGACTTTAATGATGAAGTATCTTGTGAAACGCTAATGTTTGATACAGTTAAATTTCAACAACTGAGCAACTGAAAGTGCCGCAGGTGATGTTTTTGTCATTTGATCTTTAATACAGGGACCCTGTAGGATCATGTTTACTAATGCAAGCAAGAGGGGTGGCACAGACTCTTCCTGGCATCCTTTTGGGAAGCCATTGAATGGCTTAGCTTCACTAACCACCCTTCGACGCACGATTTGTGCAGCACGTGCGAAATGGACTGCATCACGATCACTGTCAAAGTCACAAACATTACTCAAAACAGCACCGATGTCCTCCTAAAATGCTATCAGAACATGATTGCCATCATTTTGTGCTCTCATATCATGAAACTGAACAAGAAGTCTCTCCTTTTGTTGTGTAGACTGTACCCTGGGTCTTAACTTAACAACAAGATGTTCCGGTGAACGAGATCAGCCAGCTTGAATACAGGTGCTGTTTTTCATCTGATACAGTCTCATCTATACAGAGAACAAGCTTAGCAAATGCAATAAATTCTGATACCTGTCTCATTAGACAATCCAAATTATTTGAACCTTCTGCCTTTGCCTTACTTGCACGATTATAGAGTTTTAATAAACAACTGGAATGATATTTAGCTTCACGCGCTATCATGTCTCCTACTCTGAGCTTACTCAACAGCTATATGTCACCTAAAAGCTCTGCACACTCCATAACCTGTTTGTTTACTTTAAATGTCGCTGCTTCATGGAGATCTTCTTTACCTGCAGGCTTTTCACAGAAAAAGCAAGAGTCATTAATTTCTTTATCAGCACTGGGTGATTGTGAGTTTGACCTGGTGTATTTATGTTCAGAAGTTGCTTTGTCAATGTTTTCTTCTAATTGCAGTGCACGCTTCTCTACGCTTTTTAGTTTTGTATTGTTATACATCAGTCTACATGTGTGGTGTTACTTGGCATGATTTGCAATCATAGCTGTTTCAATACCATGTCCTTCATAAAGTCTTTCTTAGTGAATAGTATGTAGGATGATGCACATGACTCAGAATGTGATACAATGTCTGTAATGAGTTCCGCCTCTTTCAATTTTATCTGCTCTTCTACTTCTCATCGAGTTCCATGGTGGACAGAATATGATTGTATGACTATCTGCGGTAAATCTGGTTAATGGTTTACTGACTTTTGACTCTTTCTGGTGGTGATTGCTGTGGATTAGAAAACTTGGACCCTCGAGTGTTTCTAATGCTCAAGATGGCGTCATTCTAGGTGAGACAATTTGCATAAACTTCGAGAACTTTGTGATCTTCACTCATACGATAATGAAGAAACAGACTTTGGCATTTGCTTCAGAAACGTTCATTAAACACAAATATCCCAGCATTATCGACAATCTTCCCGTCACTAAGCTAAAATCTTTCTCGAAGTGGCCATATGTGCACAGGATGGACAAAGAACTGAAAGAACTTCGACCAGATCTCGACGAAGACGCCATAAAGTCCACCTGTCATTACATGGGCAACGCATTGAACAATCGTGCATTGGAAAGAAGAGCGAGAGCAACTGAGACGACCACACCCATTGATCCTGACGAACCGTCTCTTCTCACTAAACTTGTTACAACGCCTATAAAGTTTATATCGAGTAAATTGCCTTCGACAAGTGGCTTATCTGGTATGTCTCCATTAGACTCTTATAACACTGCCGATACTTTGGATATTTCTTTGTCCGAATCAGAGACTGTAATGACAAACAAAAAGGAAAAGAAAAAGAAGAAAAAGCAGTCAACAAATGTAAACTCGTTCGTGAAATCTAGAGACGAGGAATCAAAAGACACGAAGTATTGCGTTGCAAATTGTAAACATGGTCGACCGATAGTGGTGAGATGATACGTTGCAGTTTTTGTTGCCAGTGGTTTCACATCGATTGCCTAGGCATTGACGAAGAAGAAACTCAGATATTCTTTTGGCCATGTTTTATTTGTCGTGCACTTCCGCAAAATATTCTGAAGATACGCGATGATGTAACCAATCTACGATCTGAAAACTGCAAAATCGTTTCTGAACTTGAGGCGGTTAGACAAGAACTCCGATCCTTCCAAACATCGAATACCAGCTTATGCGCGCAGCTGTCTGACAAAATCAACGAAAATGAAAACTTGATGAATAAATGTAAACAACTGCAGGATGAATGTATGTCTCTTAAAGAAAAAGTGAAAAGTGAAAAGAATGTCACACCTCTGTCGACAAGTGTGGATGGAACAGGTTACCAATCTTATGCGGTCTCATCTACAAATACAGATGGCCGAAGTGATCAGCGTCACACTCCTACGAATTCACGCCAGCGATCACATGCTGTGTCAAGTACCACCCTACCAGCAGTTGTACATTCCTCCCCACAAATACACACACTTCTTATTGGAGACTCCATCATCAGAGACATTGACGAAGCTAATGCAAATTCTAAGACAGTCTGTTTACCAGGGTGTACAATAGAGGAATTGCGTATGCATTTGCGTAATAACTATGCCGGGCTCTTAAACTCTATGGAAATAATCATTGAGGTTGGAACAAACGACTGTAGCATGAAGAAACACTCTGATTCTATTTTGGCAGACTTATAAAGGAGGCCAAACAGATTGCGCATGGTAAAGTGACTATTTTTAGTATCTGTCCGAGAGCTGATGATCCAGCAATCCAGTCACTCGTCGAAGAAGTCAACCACTTGTTATCACGTCTATGTGAACATGAGCGATGTTGTTTTATTGACAACGACTCCTCCTTCCGATATCGTAACAACGCAATAGTATCGTCACTCTTTCTTAGAGATGGCATTCATCTGTCCTATGCTGGCGTCGATCTACTGTTACGTAATGGCGATCTCACCTCTCTCTTTGTGACGCGACGAAAGATAACCAATCGTAAGCCTTCTCGCCCGTACTACAGTGATCAACGAACTCGCGAGTCCGGCGACAACGGTCCGAGACCTTTCAATGGACGATGATGTACGAGGCCGCTACCCATACAATGCTCAACGCATCTCACGAAGCTATGGAAATTCCGGCGATCAAAACAATGCCTATAGAGGTCGACAACGTACCTCAGACTTTCCCAGAAGTAATTACAGAGTTAGATGTTACTTATGCGGCGAAGAAGGTCACGTTCAACGAGTGTGCCGACATGGAGTTGCAATCAAGTGTTGGACCTGAGGAAAATTAGGACATAAACAGAGTTCATGTAATGCGCGATTCGGTTAGCTTCTAGGCAAAGAAGAACAAGCCGACCAAGGATCATCACGAATAAATAGAAATGAACCACAACGCGCAAGTAAAACGAAGAAAGGTGCTCTAAACATTTGCTCTTGGAATATTCAGCATATTTCTAACAAAACTGACCAACTCAGGTATTTATTACAGTCAAACTACGATTCGGTCTTATCATCTGTTGATATATTGTGTCTCATTGAAACATTTTTGACGGAATGTAATTTAAGTTCTGAATTTTTCATGGATGATTTTCTTTTAGAGAGAAAAGATAGATTACAGAGATTTGGCGGTGGCCTTCTCACTTATATCAGGTCTAGCCTACCTTAAGATAGGAGACGAGACCTTGAACATGATGACCTTGAAATTTGTGGTTGGAAATTAAACCGCCTCATACTCGAAGTCTTTTGTTTTCTTCCATTTACCGACCACCTAACACAAATCATGATACAGATGTTGCTATTGTAAATAATGTAGAACATGCCTTCCTTGAAGGTAAAGAAATGATTATTTATGGTGATGTAAATATTGATATTCTTTCTGATCATGGTCTAAAACATTTCATTTACCAGTCTCTTGTAATGCTTGATATGACACAGATAATTGATGGTATTACTCGACCGTCTTCAAAATCCTGTCTTGATCACATCTATGTCACCAACCCTGAAAACTTTTTCAATTCTAGCATCAGGGAGATAGGTGTATCTGATCATTTCCCCATTCTTAAATCGAATGCTTGTAGTGTCAAGTCAGGCTCCCGCATCTCTGTCAAGTATAGATCTTTTAAAAATTTTGTTGAGTCGGATTTTCTCTCCGATTTGAGAACTGCCCTGTGGCACTTACTCAATGACATAAATGATGTTAATGCTGCATTTGAAGTGTGGATTTCTATTTTTATCGTGTCTGTGATTTACACTGTCCTATCATTGAACGACGGGTAAAGCGTTTTGGACAACCAAAGTGGTTTTCTGTTGACATTTTAAACGCGATAAAGAAGCGTGATTTGTCTCTAAAACGTGCGAGAGTAAACTCATCTGTGGATTTTGGAATGATTACAGGCATGAAAGAAATAGAGTTGTGCATCTTATAATGCGTGCAAAGAAATTGTATTTTACGAATACTTTTACAGAGAAGCAGTCAAACCCTGCGACAATATTGCGTATTTATGATAGTGTAATGAATCCTAATGTATCAAGCAGTCCCACTTTTACATGTGGTGATGTTTTTCTTAAAAGTAATATTGATATTGCAAATGCTTTCAATCAGCATTTTACTGGCATTGGTAGTTCTGATAACCCGTCAATTCCTGTTAACTTTGAACAACTTATGACTTTTGTCAAAGATAAGTTGACTAATATTCCAAGATTTAAGATTCCATTTATCAAAAAAAGTTTTGTTTTTTCTTATTTATTAAAAGCGAAATCAACTGGTGTGGATAATGTTAACTTTAAATTGTTAAAAGTTGGTGCTCCTGTAATTTCTGATATTCTCACTCACCTGTACAATTTGAGCTTGCGGTTTTCTGTCTTTCCTAACGTTTTCAAGTGTGCGAGAGTTGTTCCTTTATACAAGGGTGGAGGTAATGTCAGTAATATGTTAAATTATCGGCCGATTTCAGTTTTACCGGCCCTTTCAAAAATCCTTGAGAGAAATGTACATAATCACCTTTATAATTATTTGATACGTACAAACTTGCTTATTGACACACAGTCTGCTCTTAGGAAAAACTTTTCCTGTAAAACGGCGTTAATACGTCTCACGGATGAAATCTTGCAGAATATGGAAAAGGGGTATATGAACAGTCTTCTTTTACTTGATTTATCTAAGGCTTTTGACTTTATCAATCACAATATTTTATTACAAAAACTGTCTTTTTATGGTTTAGCAGAAACTGTTGTTGCCTGGTTTGCGTCTTACCTTTCTAACCGCCAGCAATTAGTCAGTTATCTAGGTTGTTCATCAGAGAAACATAATATTACAGCTGGCGTCCCACAAGGGTCAATCCTAGGTCCGTTGTTATTTTTGCTTTTTATTAATGATTTATCATTATGTGCCGATACTTCAACTTTACACATGTATGCTGATGATCAAAATTTACTGGCAAGTGGAAAATCTATTGATGATGTTATTGAAAAAATGAATAATTCGGTTTTGCCAATTTCCAATTGGATATTGGCAAATTCAATGCGCATTAATGTCAACAAAACAAAGTATCTTCTGGTAACGACTTCTCACAAGTTGAATTGTTTAAAAGAGTCAAACCAATCGTTGTCTATTTGTATTAATGAAACTGAAATTTCTCGTAGCAATCACGGAAAAATATTAGGAGTAACTATTGATGAATGCTTATCATGGAACGACCATATAGAATTTCTTTGTAAGACTCTTAGTAAGAGAATAAGTCTTTTGTTAAGATTACGTCCTTTTATTCCGATGAACCATCGTCTTGTTTTGTATAATGGATTAATTCAGAGCACTATTGACTATTGTTGCGTTGTATGGGGAAATACCACAGCAAAAAATCTTGACAAAATTTTTATATTACAAAAGAGAGCGTTACGTATTCTGTTTGAATTGCCTAATGATTACCCTTCAGTCAGTTTGTTTTCTTCGTTAAATGTCATGTCTGTTAGACAAAGAATTGTATACTTTATGGCAATGTTAACTTTCAGGTGTATGACTGGCAGTGCTCCACATTATCTGTCGGATTTATTTGTATTTCAGAGTAATGTCCATTATTATCAAACGCGCTCGGTTTCTCGACAGGATTGTTATGTTCCGAAATCTGCTTTGAATATTGGACAACGGAGTTTTCATTATCGTGCAACTAAATTATGGAATTCACTGCCAAATGATAGTAGATTAGCATCGGCTATTGGAAATTTCAAGGTGATTCTGAAAGAATATATAACAAAGAACATTCCGCTGTAATCTTATTTATTCACTTTTGCCAGTTTTGTGACTTGTTAATTATCGAGCCCCGGTGAAAATTACTCAGTGAGTAACTCGGACGCTCATTAAAAGTGTAAATAAAATAAATAAATAGGAGTTCTCCTATTTCACTGAACTTGAGCAAATTCTCTGCAAGTGAGCTGTAACTACTGAGCATAACTTTCCATGTGGATTGCAAAGGACATGACAGAGGTTCTTCTGACTTGTGTTCTTGGCAAATAAGGCATTGATTCCAGTTAGTCTGAGCCGGAAGTGGAGATTTTGTCACCATAGTTGCAGGCTGTTTAGGATCAATGAGTCTGAAGGTTTTCGGCATGATATCTGTGATTATACTAGGCACAATAACTGTCTACAAAAATGTTAAGTCTAAGTTTGTCAATAGCCACCACCAGTCTTGACTTCTGAACTACCAGTATTATGAAGAGTAAAAATTTATTCTACATGTAGTTCTTCGGTCGGCTTCTTTGAAAAATAATATCTGCAGAACTCTGAAATCATCAAAAATATTATAGCAGTGGATAAAATAAATATTATTGATGTATATTTAGTTTGTTTAAAACAAGTTGTTATATGGTGATATTCTTTGAAAACTAAATATAATGTACATCCTATTATCAGTTGTAAACGAGATGAAAAATGTTATCATAAAGAACTATACAACCAACTGAGGTAGAATGCGCATAGGAGACAGACATTCGGATCCTCAAGCTTTTACAATTCTTTTGTGATCTACCACTTGTGGGGATTTATTTTAAAGCTCCTGCTGAAAAAAAACCAAACATTTTCACTGTCTTAGTTTTTTCACCATAAAGTCAACTCACGGATGGCAGACATGTTTTAATTTCAAATATCAGTAAATCTGGGTAATTTCTTTCTGTACTAAGAAACTTTGCACGTCAATACCCCGATTTTTATGCTTGATTTTGAAAGAGAATGGTCGAAAGATTCCTTGAGGAAAGTTTGAGCATAGGTTTAAGGCGTTCACTTTCGAGGCACATACTACCTTAATAGTAATTGACCCTTGAAATAATTTAACTAGTTACTTAAAACAATGAATATTGTCTAATACATGGCTACTACTATCATTATGATTGATAACATATTTTATGTATGTTCACACCCTTAAATCAGTCTACTGCACTCCTCACCCACGGTGGCAGCAGACATTTTGACCTTATTGGTAGCCATATTGTCAATAATTTTGTTAAGAGCACCTGCTATTCTACAAAAACTGAAATTATACGAAGTAACATAATGCAAATATTAATCTAAAAGTTGTTTTTGATGGAAACCCGTCTACTTATTACATCAGAATCATCCTAAATGGAAAGTTATTGTGACTGCTGGTCGCCATATTGAAAAATGGCCGCCGCACTAGAACGAGGCTCCACCTGTGATGGCTCGCTATCTAAATTCTTTTCTTATATCAAAGGCTACATCTACACTAAATTTCATGCTTTTATCACAAAATGCTCAGTTGTTATGGAAACTGTTGTTATGCCGCATGACTAATTTTGTTAAAAAAATTGATGGCTTTTGATGTCTTCGCAATGTTATTTTCTGCTGTACGTTGTGAGTGAAAATCCGATCGACAATTTATTGAAACTGTTTTACCTTGGTATTGTCATGTAGTTGATTGGAGTTGCCATAAGCGTTCAGTATGTATATTGTTCTCTTCTTGGTTGCGGTTGTTATCCGCTTCTCCTAAAGTCGTACATAGTGTTTCGGTCAGATTAATTACGACATTTCTTCATGGTAATAATATCAAGAATGGTCGGATGTTTATAAAGATGCTTTCTTTTCAAATATACTTTAATAAGTACGATTGTGACACATTTTATTTTCATATTTTATTCCAGTTTTTACAGTCTCAAGTCTCGGCATAATTCTCGTACTTCGAAACGTTGTAGACATTGCTATCAATGATATAATCATCCCAGCACAACTCAGTTTTTGTCAATGGAATAATACAGAATTGACATCAGATTAGTATACAAGAACTCGTCTCGTTTCTGTAAAACTGAGAGTCTCATTCATTGAAACCCATGTTTTGTCATTTTACCGTTTGAAATCGGGCGCTGTCACAATGTAATCACTTCTGCGTGCACACACCCCTGGGAATTTAGTAACAAAGATTAATCAACATTCACTACTGTCATTGATATTGATCTGGCTCTATGCTTACGAATCGGATACAATCATGGCAGATAAAGATAGTACACCGCCAACCACGGGTGCTAAATTCACAGGATGAAATTGCAAATTTACCAGTCTTTATGCAATTGCTCAAAGTTGCATAAAGTTGGTCAGCTCCTGTATGCACCTTTATACAGTGCATAAAAGTGTGTAAACAGGAAGCCATTGGTGGTGCCTATATGCATCTTTTATGCACACGTATAAAAGGGTTAAATGGCTCATCAATATTGTACACCTTTATGCAAACAAATAAAGTTGCATAATCTTACGTGTGTGATAAAGAGTGTAAAACAAGACCGGGGATAACAACTTACTGTGTCTACAAATTGGAAAGGACTACGTTAAAAATAATAGCTGATTGTACAGTGAGGAGCATCTAGTCACTACCGCGCGGTCACTTCTCTCACGTTCACTCTACCCGATCGTGATCAAACCCATCGGGAAGGGTTTGCCCTTTACATTCCCCGCACAGTAGGCGACACATCCAACTGTTTAAATTCTTATCATTTTGTAAGTCTCTTTATCTTTCAATTGGAATAAGGCTTGTGTTTTCCATACCACAGTATCATGTTGTTACAGTCATGAAGGAAAGGGTATCAAGTCATGCAAGGCTCTTATTGTAAATAGCCATACGTCATTCAGAGCAATTTTGAGCTCATGAAGACCCTCTCGGGGTAGAGAGCAGTTTTTCGCTTCAGTCATTGCTGCTAAAAAGTTAACTCAGAATAGACTTTGTTTAAGTCTGCAATTTACATCAACTTATTGTACTCTTGTTTTCTTTTCCTAAAATAGTTAAAAGGTTTTTGAACGCAGTCATGGTGTTGCACCGGAAATCACATTTGATGTATTGCTTTCAGCCCTACTGCAGCATGGATGAAAAAGCAATGTATTAAATTTGAAAGTTTTTTTTTGATGCATACAAAATTATGAGTAAAATGTGTGTGTCCCGGGAAGTACCACACATACTTCCATGGAGTGTCCTAGCCGTCCTGATCATGGCGATCATGTCACAGCTGAAAGGCCAGCGTGCGACAAAGATACAATGATAGGTGTGAAAGGGATTATCAGGCCCTCCTGTACCTTCTCTTTTTACATCAATAACTTACGGTCCCTGTGATAGAGGGACCGTGCATGACTGCACTGACTCCACTTCTTGTGCGTTTTACACAAACTTACAGCTCTAAGTTCTATAGCTGTGACAGGCATATTCTGAGGGGTACCGCAAAATCACACGATAATGCAGATTCATATGCATTTTCGTTATTTCTGTCTTACTGTAGGTCGCCTTCTGAGCTTGTTTAATTAAATAACCATATTTGTTCGGTGCCATTAGAAAGTTCATTTTCCACTCTTTAAAATGACATTTTGTAATACGCAATATCTATATTGTATAGTTTTCATGAAATATGACCAAAACTTACCCAATACCCAAAAGATTATATCGAAAATTACTGTCGTAGCTATCGTCAAATTCTACCAACTTCTTAGATTGACAGAATAAAAAGGGTAATGTTTTGTATAAAATATGTTTTATTTGGTACAGGACATGCCGCCACCAAAACATATTGTTTATTGAATTTAACCTGGCGTACAGATGGAATGGTACGTCGTAATCGTATAAATGTGAGACGAGCTAGGAATCGTTCCACTTCTGTCTATGATTGCAAGATGCATGGAAATTAAGTAATTTGTGCACAGGCGGCCCAAAAATTACTGAATTTTCTCACAGTTTTCTCTATCATTTTCTCTCTTTTTCTTTATGCTCTGGCTGATCGGAGTAAACGGAATAAATGGTTATATATAACCTAACCTAGCCTCTGTGACTCTTTATTTATTTTACACCTCATTCCAGGGACGCATATCTCTCATACACACAGGTTGTAATTAATTAGTCAACACAACTAATTATGCTAATCTGTGGACTTATCAGGGATTTTACAGGTTGGTCAACATCGCGAAAGATAGGAACGGTTACTGAAATTGGAAGGAAAGAAGTTCTCCTGAAATGTTTTCAGAAATTACTAAATCATTACGGGAAGGCTCCATTTACTTAGGAATACTCTACTTCCCTAGAGGATCAATTTCACAGATCTGCCTCCTACAATGGCACTAAAATAGCACCAGCTGGATTAGATAATCATAAGAATGAAACATTCACACCTTGGGGATTAAAAGTCTTCTTTTTGTCACCCGCCGAGTTGCTCAGGCAAGGACTCGGGTTTCAGGTATCATGCAAGTTAATGCAGTCTTCCCCTAATGATTGCGACCAGTCATGACCATTAATCCAAATTTACTGCAGCCAGTGTATTTCCATGGTCGAGGAGAGCCAGCTACTCTAATTTCAAACGTGTATATGGTCGCGAACAGTGCAAACCCTACCAGTGCCTTGCGTGCTGTTCATGGCATGATGACGTCCGTAAAGCAGGAAGTCGGAAGTTGAAACCTTTGACCTTTACGTTGTTTATGTGTGGGCAAACTTGTAAAAACTTTTCCGAGGGACAAGTCTGATTTTGACTGGAGTCAAAGTTTGAGTTGTTAAGCATGGTTCTCTCAATCGGGTGGTGTTGCTAAGCTTTGTCTGCCATTTAGTTTAGCTGTGCGTTCTCGATAATTTTACGGTATTTTTTCTCAGAAACAAGGGATATTCGTTTAAGTTTTAAGAAACATTAATTCTCTATGAGAGGAATATTCTAGCTCGTTGTATCCTCAAATTAAATCGGCCAATTTTCTTTGATACATTTATTTATGTGGTTTGGAGAACTCTTTTGGGCGGCGTCAGATAACAAGTGCTATGAGACAACAACATTTCGTTCATGTAAGGAAACTAAATAGCAAGTACTTCTTGCGCTGATGCAAACTCTACGAAATATTATGATATCAAAGATGTTTTTAGTGATAATTTACAAGCTTTCCTGTCTAAATTCGCGGAAATCATCAAGAATATCTAAAAAATACTACACGTAATTATGACTACATTTTGTATGTGTAGAGGTGTTGTTTGCCGTTCCGAACGTCTGTTCTACGCCGTATGCGACGTCTGGTTATCACGGGAAAAAGACGCTTCCCGTACCGATGATTGAACGCAATTACGTGTAACTAAACTTCTCTATAACCATATGTTACCGGCAGACATGGAGATAATAGCGGAGTGCATAGAAATGACGGTGACTGGTTAAAAAATTAACAGTGCTGGCAAAAAATTTTCATGGATGGCCGACATCATGGGTGATGTCCGTTTGTGTTTCGAAGTTGCGAGGTCTCCGCTCACGTGAATTTAGATAGGGGCTATACTGAGCCTCGTCTATCGCGTGTATGCCAGAAAAAATGGTCTGCGAGTAGTCATGTCGGAAAAAAGCTGGAAAAACGGCGATAGTTTGGTGATTTTTGAGCGGATTTCTGGTCGTGGTAGGCCCCTAATAACCAAGCTGTCGATGAGTGTTGGCAATCGCAATTTTGGTGGAAACTTTTCTAAATATCGACGAACAAAGTTGCGACAAGCGTGCTGTCGGGCAGAAAATCGACGTTCGCATGGCTGTGGTGGCGGGGGTAAAAACGTAAAAGTCAAACCAGCCGTTAAGGTAACTAAACACATACCTGACACAATAAGCAAAACGCATCTCAACAATAACCAATAATAAGGGCATCTTTGATAAAAACGAATAAGAAGCTACAAAAGTAAGGAATTTTATCTCCTGCTAACGTTCATACAGCGCCACCTATGGCAGGGGTCAAGAGGTCATCGTGTTGGCTTGTCCCATCCTCTTTTGCCCGAGACAGTCCTCCAGGCAAGACTGCCATTTGCTGTACCTCATCTGAACTTTAACAACGGTAACGGTATTTATATATTCCTTTCTTCACAAGAAACCATGCCCCTATCCTTGTTCTACTTTTGGGGCATTCTTTCATACGCCGTCTAGGAAAATGTACGCGCCGGAACTCACTCATTTTTTTCTGTTTGTCCGAAGCGTGTTTGGTTTCAGCGGAGGTAACTTTCTCTGAGGACATCGTATGTGAGAGACGTATCGCCAGATTTTGTATTTTCGACATCGGTACAAACGATCTCTGCAGTGTGCATGATTCACCCGAGGCTATTGCTTAGAGGGTTATTTTATTCATCGGCATTTCAACGTTTGAGTATTACCATTAGTTGTAAGCTAAGTTTTGCATCTTGCCCGGTGTACAGAAAACATCCGGGACTTCAATGCACGTGTAGACGCCCTGTACAAACTTGAGCGAGCTTTGGCGGAAATCCCTTTGTGTTTTTCTGGTCACATGTCGGGTTTATGGCGGTCATCGCTACAAGTATTCGACTCGGACGGGGTACAAGTAGTGTACGAGGTGCTTTACTGCGCTGTTGTTGAGCATTGGCATCCTTTTATTAATTGTTTTAAAGTTTTAGCTGTGGTCGAAGAAGTGTCGACAGAGTGGCATCAAACCAAGGCATGGGAATCATGAGTGTGAGCGGCTTGTTGCTGTGCTTACAGCCCATTACAGGTCCCCAATGTCGGGTGTTGCTGTTTTTACAGCTTGTTCATTTTCCACTTCGGTGGAATGTCAGCTGCTCTTGTAGCACTGTCTCTTTTTCCCACATTGTTGGATTCAGCCGTGTTTTTCAGCTTGTATTTTTCCCTTCATTGTTGGGATAGGCTGGGCATGCAACTTCATCATTTTGGCTGCAGAAGGGGTGGATGTATTTTCAGGGCAGCGTCCCTGAGTGGATTCTATATGCAGTGGAACTTGCTGCCACTCAACACAGCTTTTCTTTTCCTCATCACCTGTAGTCGTGCACATGTCAAAGTGAGGGTAAGGTCCATTTCATTTTGTCTTAGATTTGCAATAGTGTAGTATGTGACCAGCTAACGTAAGTTCGAACTATTGAGTTTACTGTAACCCCTTCTCCTCAGCGGAACTCAGGTATGCTTTTTTCTGCCTAGTTTTCCTTTTCTTAGTTCATGGGCATGGCTCGAAGCAAAAGGTAACATAGAAGAAGGCAACTAGCTCCAGTGTCACATGTAAAAGAGCAGTTACAGGTATGGTTCCTGCCAATGGTAGTTGTCTTCAGTAGCAGACAGTTAACAGCGGCATTGTCATCAGCTTCTACATTCAGCTTCTGCATAGTCAAAACAGCCTACTTGAGACACCACAGCATCAACAACAAGCACATCTGCAGAACATTATCCATAACGCGGTCCTTTTAATCAAATGGCAGATGTAGAGTCACGCTGACATCACTCTATGTACATAACAGTTACCTTATTCACAAATGGGGTTAAAGTTAGTATATGATACCTGTTTTCACCCACAGGTAAAAAACAGTTTGTTAAGGCAAGTGACGTATGCACTACTTTTGGAGCTTCATATGCTGTCAGTCTGAGGGATTCTACGCGATGTAATTTCTGTCAGTTCAAATTTAGGAGAGCAGTAGTAGTAGAAGAGATACTATAAATTCGCGGTGGACTTCATGTACGCGAGAGACTTGTTGCCCAACATTGGGTTACAACTTGTGTGCTTTTTCATGAACATTACTAGTAATGTGTTCAAGATTTGCCAGTTCAGATTTGTCAAGATTGTACTTCATAAAGTTTGCCTGTACATTTCATTGCTGTGGTCGAACTTTTCCTGCAACAAAGTGGCGTCAGAATGAATCATGCGAATTATGTATGGCAGCCTGCTTATTGCTTCCCATTAAGCCGGATTTTGCTGGGCTTACAGCCCATTACAGGTTCTCAATGTGGGCTGTTGCTGTGTTTACAGCTTTTTCACTTTTTTTTCCTTTGTGGAATTTAGTGTGTTTTTTTAAGCTGGGTTTTCCCCTCATGCATGGATTTGGCTGTGCAGGTCCATTATGTTGGGTGTTGCTGTATGTTCAGCTTTTGCTTTTTCCCCTTGTGGAATTTCCCTCATGGCTGGATTTGGCTGTGCTGGTCCAATATGTAAGGTGTTGCTGTGCGTACAGCGTCTTCCCTTTGTGAAATTTGTTTCCCAGCTGTGTTTTTCCCCCACATTGTTGGATCGGCTGGGACAGCAGCAATGTCATTTTATCCGCTTGTCATATATTGGATGCAGTGTCAGCATAGTACTCCCCGGGCTCCTTTAATGGTTTTCCAATGTTTGATTCTTTCTACCACTCAACCTGTTAGCTATGTAATAGGTATAATGCAACCACATTATTGAGACTCTGTCGAATTTTTTTTCTGCCAAGTTTTCCCTTTGTTTTCACCGCAGGCATGGCTCATGGAAAAAAACTGTACAAAAAGTAGAAGGCAGCTAATTTCATTTCCACTTGACACTCAGCATATTCAAACCCTGCATCAGACACTAGGGCTACAAGGCAACAATAAACAACATCAACTTTATAAAGAAGACATATAATTTTGTTTTCAGTTATTCTTTAGGATATATAAGTTTATCCTCTCTAGATTAATATGAAGCTGTATTATTGTACATAAGACTTGAAAGTTATAGTAATGGTTCATCTATCTTGCTATGTCTTGCGCATATATATTTACAAAGGCAAGCCTTCCAATAACCAATCAGAGGTTTCAGATGTTTGGAATCTACTTGCCAGTTGAAGACCCATATTTAGTACAGCAACTGTGCAACGTGCATGGTACAGAGTCAAATGTTGTAAGCCAGCTTCCCCTTTCAAGTAAAGTCAATTGATCGGGAAATCAGCTGTGTTTTCTGGTTTGGCAGTGTAACAATTTTTGAACCTTCCTTTATCAATATCAGTGCATTACTGCTACTTAAAAACAGGCTCTCCAGCAATCATCCAGAGGCTTTGGACGTATGAAGTCTATTTGCCTAAAAAGCCGTTGGGTACAATCAGTTAAGTTGTGAACCAAGTATATATATTATATATATATATATATATATATATATATATAGGTCATCAGTTTAAGGCCAAGTTTAGCATAGTAACTGTTCGCAGGGGCTGCCGTTCTGGCTTATTATCTGATGTCCCTAAAAATTTTCAAGTGACAACATATAAGGAGAAAGTATGCTTTGTAGGGTGGGGAGGACGCTGGTTAGAAATATGTTTATGAAGTACAGGAAGTTTTTAGGTCACACTATGCGCTTCCTCCAGACAGGCAGATTTCATTTCACATTGCTAATATTTTTTGCTATCTTTGCATTCCACGCATTGTGATTCCATATGATTGACTAGGCTTTTTCAGAGAGAATTTTTCCCTCCAAAAGGGTTTTTTAATCTCTGTTTTTTAGAGCAAGTCTCTCTTTCTTTTGTGTTTAGCCACAGTAGGAAATACAGTTACTCAATTCGAGTTTTGTTCCTTGTTTCCAAAGGTAGTAATAAGAAGAGGGAGGTCAACCAGACTCGTTTCCCAAGATTGTAATACAAAGAGGGGGTCAACAAGACTTGTTTGTAGATATAGTACAAAACGTAGTTTACAAACTTTACAATTGTTACGGATTCACTTCTATTGCTGCAATAAAACAGAAGGTGGTAGCGTACCCAAGCACAGTATATAAGTAGGATGGCTAAGTTATTGCTAGTTAGGCACTGGTGCTGTGCTAGTATAAATATTGCATACATCTGTGAAACATGCATGAGTCACAGTTCATTTGCCAGTTTCTCAACACGGCACGGGTCAACGTAGCAATCAAGACAAGTCACTGTTCGCAGGAGCTGCAGTGACGTGGACTTTCTTCTTGTGGGGCCGACACAAGGTGTGTCTTGTGGCGTGTTTGGTCAAGATTAAATGAGTTACCTATGTAGGTGAATTCTTTGTTAGACTAATAATTTGTCACCCATTCTGTTAGTTTGTGGGCCGACCCGGTCTATCGTTTCAAAAATGTTTCATAATTGAGAGAACTTCTTTTTATCAACTCCATTCATAAATCCTAGCTTAGGAGCTACAGAAAAGTCAATTTTCAATCCCGTTTGCTGGGGCGTTGCGCTAAATTTGACCGAAAAGTCTCAAAAAACGAAGCAGATGCAAATAGGGGTAAAAGGTCAGGAGCTTTGTTCCCGATAGTAACAAACGTTCTCATTGGCGGCTGCGGCAACATTCCCTGCACATGGTCCAATCAAACAATGCGTTATATAGTCGCACAAAATGGCCGCCCCTGTTGATATGCAGTGTGTATGCCACGTCGTGAAGACGAAAAGAAAGGAGCCTATTTGTTCCTTCACAGATAAATCATGGGCTAAATTGCTTCAATGTACTGAAGTATGGAAGGATTCTGATGGTTTGGAGCAGGAAATAGCATTGCAGGTAAGCGCTGAATGCCGAGATCGGGCGGGCTTTCACCGTGTATGTTATCAGCTTTTCACAGATAAACACCGGCTTACTCAGGCACGGACACGCAAAGAGAAAGGTACTCTGCGAAAAACGCTTTTAACAAGCAAATCAAGTGAGCCGACAGAACTTGATAACGATGGTCAATGCCATGTTTCTCCTAAAAAGCGACACCTTCGATCCAACTCTACTTCCACCTCAATATTGGCAGCAAAACGCCGAAGTATACATGTGTTACCACCGATATGCATTTTGTGCAGACGTCGGAAACAAAGACGTGATCCGATAACAAGAAAGAAGTTAACTGAAAAACTTACGTCATGTGAAACTGACGGACGTACATTAATTAAAGCCGCCGAATATAGGAAAGATGAGAAACTTTTGATTCAACTCAGAGGTCAAGACTTAGTGAGTATTGAAGTGAAGTATCACAGATCATGTTACAAAAGTTATACCAGATGCGTAACTAACACGTACCAGAAAAAAGCAGAGGAAGACAGCAGTATCATGTACGCGCCATCCTTTAAGAAATTTTGCGATGAAGTTATACAGAAGAGAATTATTGAGGGCAGGGAGTGCATTTCAATGGACGTGATGAGAAATATGTTCATTAAAATGATCAATGATGATGAAGACATAGATGCATCCACGTATAAAAACTCGTCACTGAAAAGAAGACTGCAAACAAGGTTTGGTGACAAACTTGTGTTTATTCGACCTAAGTATCGGCAATGCGAAGTACTGATGGCAACAAGGGAAGATTCTGCTGCAGATTTTCATATCTTGAATATTACCGATACAGATTCTGAAAGTGAAGAGAGTGAAAATGAAATGGAACCACAGTCGATGACAACAAGCTATGATAACAGCCAAGATGAAAGGCTTGAGATGATTCACACTGCAATGAATATTCACAGTATTATTGATGAAACAGAAGGCGTTAATAACTGGCCTCCGAGGGAAGAAGACCTTACAATACAGCAAAGTAGAAGTATTGTGCCAACAAAGCTGTTCAATTTCCTAGCTTGGTGTACTGGCACATCACAGGACTTTCTTACAAGTGAACGTGTGGATGTCCCAGCAGATGTAGAAAACAAATTGTTATCGATATGTCAGGATTTAATATTCTTGTCATCTCGAGGACGGAAAGTCACCCCAAAACACTTGTCCCTTGGTATGGCAGTGCGTCACATGACAGGGTCTTCATCTTTGATAGGATTGCTGAATGGTTTGGGCCACTGTATTTCACATTCATCGGTTTTAGAGCATGACACAGCACTGGCTCTTCAACAACTTCACAGTGATGGTTTGCCACCAGGATTTTGTCAAGAAGTGTTTACCACCTTAGTTTGGGACAATAATGATTTTGGTGAAGAAACTCTAAGTGGTAAGTAGACTCAGATACACATACTGTAGTTAGCTTTTTATTTTTAAAGGTTTTGATTTTATGACAAGACACCATGGACAAAATTTTAAAAAATGACTTTGAAAAGTATTGATGTCCTGTTACTTTTTGTAGTTTTACTACAAGGAGATAATTGCACACTTATATTGTAATTTTTTACAATATTTTTTTTTCATTCATTGTAGGAAAAGGTACAACTCATAACACCAATGGAATCATAATTCAAAGGAACTCTGGAGATGAAGCTGATAGTACTGCTGTCAACCTTTCAACTGCAGTTGCCATTACAAAGTCAAAGCAAAGGACACTTACTGCTCCACCAAGCAACATTATTGAGTACCATGGTAAACCCCGCCATGGCCCTGCACCGTCAGGTTGTACATTGTGAAATACGATAATCATCACAGTCACCACGTATCATGATGTAATGGTCTTATATTACAGTTGTAAGTACTATAAGTGCACACTCATTAATGAAATGTTGCCATTTATTGCACATATTGCACGGTGCCCTACTTGCCCTTCCCCTTCATCCAAAACCTTCATCATTTTTACATCTATACAGTTTTCACAATACATAAACAATCAAACCAATTACTTTTCATATATACAGTGTCTTTTACCCCAATTTAATGATATCCCTTTAATAAACCCCAATATGCATTATCTTACTGTTTAATATTGTAATTGTATGAATACTTTGCATGTTAGTGTCCATTTTCTTATTGTAATAGTTTCATAGAAGAGTTATTATTACAAATTTTCAAATTTCATTATAATCAGAAGATATAACATTGTTAATATCATACAAATAATATCCAGTTCAATACAACAATTTTTTTCATGCTACTTGTAGGGTCAGATGCTGACTGCATGCTTCGAAGCAAGGACAGCGTGACTGATATCCCACTTACTAAAGACTTGGCATTTTGGATGTGCAAAACTGTGCAGGTTTGTATTGACTAATTCAGTCGGCAAAGTCTTCAATCCCTTAATTACACATGATTGTTGATATTTTTATTTCTACATTTTGTTTCTACTTTAAAAGGTTGCACTTTGATTTTTTCATTTTTCCATTACTAGGTCGAGGAAGGTAATGTGACTTTGCCGGCATGGACTGGATTTAATCAGCAACTCTCAAGCAACATCATCCGGCCTGTCAGCAAAATTGGCTACCTACCAGTGATAGATGCCAGTCCAACAGACAAGTCCACAATAAACACAGTACTGAGTACAAGTGTTGACATCGCCAATAAACTCCGCCTGCAAAGTGTGGTACTTAATATGGATCTGGCAATTTATTCAAAGGCACAGGAAATCCGATGGCAGAATGAAGAGTACGCACAACGCCTAATTCTATGTCTTGGAGAATTTCACACGGCTATGTCATTTCTTTCTGCAATAGGAAAGCGCTTCAGAGATGCTGGCTTGGAGGATATCATGATAGAATCTGGTATTTTAGCCCAAGGTTCAGTCAATGGTGTAATGAGCGGACATCATTACAACCGAAGTGTTCGCTGCCATAAACTGGTTGCAGAGGCTATGCACCGTCTCCGCTTTAATGAATTCCTCGACAGCTTGACTGAAGAGGAACATTTACCGGTGATTGCTTACCTGCTTGATCTTCGAGACAGCTACCTCCATTCGTTCATCGATGCAGTTAATACAGAAGAAATGAAGCAGTTACAACAGAAATACACAGACCACATACAGAAGTGCTGTGAAAGCAACGTCAATTATGCTTTCTGGAGTTCGTATTTGAACATGGTACAGCTACTACTCCTATTCATCAGAGGTACACGTGAGGGGGACTGGCATTTACATCTAGCTGCTATACGACAGATGTTACCATGGTACTTTGCCTATGGGAAGGTCAATTATTCACGTTATCTTCCAGTCTATCTGCAGGAAATGTTAGCTCTGCCACAAGCACATCCCCATGTATATGAGAAATTTTGTGAAGGTGAATTTGCTGTACAGCGATCATGTGACCATCCATTTTCAATGACAGCATGTGATCAAGTCATCGAGCAGACTTTTAATCGTGAGTCGAAGACCAAAGGTGGTCTGGTTGGTTTCACGCAGAACAAGGGTGCACTCAACCGATGGATTCTCAGTCATCCGGCACGTTCAGCTATCACAACAGGTTGCTTCACCCAAGCTGGTAAGACAGACAAGCAGTCAGAATACAAAGACCTGACACAATCTAGAATGAAGAGAGATGAGTCTGATGTGCAGGAAGTGATGTCAACTTTGCTGTCAGTCGGGTCACCGTTCACAAGTGATAAAGATAGTCAATTAGTTCATCTTACAGCTGGTGCCCTAGCTAGTGAAGAGATCACATCAGATCTTACCAATGCATATTCAAGAGGTGAAGAGGCCTACCTACAGTTTGAGAATGAGCGTCTGACACAAGGAGTAAAAGATTTGTTTGACAAAATGTCCGTGGTACGAGGGAAAACGTTTGCAGATATATCCAAGAAACCAAAGTCAAAAGTAACCATGAACTGCTTGTCACTGAAAGAAAATAGAAATCTTCTCCAGAGAATGCTGTTGATTGCACAGGTACGACAACTTGATCTTCATGATGCCCTGACATACCCACTAGGCCCTGTTCCAGCAATGTTGGCTAACTTTGATGAGACAATGACCAAGACAAATAAAGCTGTTCTTGCTCATCATCTGGAGGCAACATTTCCAGAAGCTGTTGTTGACCTCAGTTTCAAAGGCAAGACTGCCATTATGGTTGATGCTATGGCTATGATACAAATACAGAGTAGGATACCGGCGACATTTGGAGAATTTGCATCCAGCATATTTTACCAGTTGAGAGCAATCGCCGCTAAGTATGGTGCCACAAGAATTGACTTTGTCATCGATCAGTACAGAGAACAGTCCATAAAAGATGCAGAGAGAAAACGTAGGGCAACGACAGGTACCCTTACTGAGATCCGGATCACAAGACCAACTATAAAGATGCCAAGGTAGTTCAAAAGTATCTTGCCTCTGGTAAGAATAAGGAATCTCTCCTACTCTTTCTGTTTGAATCATGGAAAGAATATGAATCAGAATGCCTGCAGGGTATCACCATGTATGTTACCAATGGCGAGTTATGCTACAGGTTGCAATCTGCAGATGGTGTCATGGATGTAACTGAAATACCAGAATTGTATTGTGACCATGAAGACGCTGGCACAAGACTACTACTCCATGCTCAACATGCATCATACATTGGGGAGGCAGACAACATTGTCATTCGCAGTCCTGATACAGATGTCTTGATGTTAGCTGTGAGTTGTGCTCATCAATTACAGGGCCAGCTGTTCCTTCATCAAACCAGCAAAAATGGTAAAATACTGCATGTAAAC
The DNA here is from genome assembly GCF_041260155.1 of Ptychodera flava. NCBI lineage: Eukaryota > Metazoa > Hemichordata > Enteropneusta > Ptychoderidae > Ptychodera > Ptychodera flava. The sequence continues at coordinate 10,046,061 of NW_027248281.1, forward strand.
AAAATATCAGAGTCTTTGGGAGACAAGACTGCCCTGGCTCTCCTCAGCCTTCATGTGTTCTCTGGCTGTGATAGCGTGAGTGCTTTCAAAGGCAAAGGCAAGAAGAAGATGATAAAACTGCTGCTGGGAAGTGCTACCTACACTTGTACATTCCATGAGTTAGGAATGTCATGGACATTGTCTGATACACTGATGACACAAATAGAGTGCTTTGTCTGTGATTTGTATGGACAAAGCCGATGCAGTAATGTGAATGAAGCAAGATACAATTGCTTTCGTCTTGGCCTACAAAGTGATGGTGCCCTCCCTCCAAACAAAGACAGCCTGAAATTGCATACACAGCGTGCAAACTACCAAACAGCAATCTACAGGCGATGTTTGCAAGCCAAAATGGATGCACCAAGCCCACATGGACATGGATGGATAGTGCAAGACTCGGATGTATCAATCCAGTGGATGACAACTCCCCCTGCACCAGATTCTATCATCAATTTGTAAGCTGTAAATGCAAGAAGTCTAGATGCTCATCAAGATGTTCGTGTAGAGAAGTGGAATTGTTTTGCACAGAGCTGTGTCAGTGTGTTTCCTGTACAACACAACAAACATTGATGAAAGTGAACTGGGATATGAAGAGAATGATAGCTTCTCAGACATAGAAAGTGACATTGAATGAACTAATTAACTGTATGGGAGACGAAATAGAACGCTCAGTCATAGTGATAACAAATTGAACAATACTTGCTAATGAAAGAGAAATATGAGGAATATCTCTGTCTTTTAAATGCAGAAAATTTCAAATTTCAAATTTTCAGCCTATCGAAATGTATTTCTGTTGATTGATGCATTCACGAAAACAGGGAGAATAAAAACCAGTTAAATGTCTAACAAATGTGGTCATTTCTCCTTCTCATATTTTCATACGTCCATTTTATTTTGATCATATACTCTGAAAGAGTTTAGCACATAATGGTCAAAATCACTAGAATGGTAGATCCTAAGATTTCTCCATATTTGGTAATTACGAATACTTTTGCACAAAAAATAAACACTAATCAGTTTTTTTCAAGAAGGAATAACAAAACACATAACACTTTTCATATCGGATCAGTAACCAGTTCACTAAAATCATGTGAAATGCCCTTTAAGTATGTCTTCAATTTTAGTGAAAAAAGCTTACAAACTGCAGTTTTGGTTAAAATATACATTTTAGACATTTCCAATAAATGTATGTGGATGTCATGTCATGAAAAGAGAGATGTTTCAATGTTTTTTTCACTGAAAGTAAACCATTAAACATCGCCTCACTCTTTACTTGAAAAAATGCAAATTTACGTTTTTTTGGTAAAAAACAGTTTTGTGATGTTTAATGAAAAAAAACTGGTTTTAATTATTTTCATGGATTTCATCAGTAAACTCTGCAATAAATATCATTAACAGAGCAACAACATACATTTCTCCGTTTTTACTGAAAATATCAAAAAAATGAGCTTTTTTGGTCAAAAACTCTTAGTTATTGCTCCAGATCTTGCAATTGAAGCATGTGATTCCATACAAGCATGTTGTCAACTTGTCATTTTCCATCATATCACACTAGACAAAATGCTTGATATGCGCTTAGCATATTTACGTATATTAATGTATATGGAACAGAATACTAATTGCATATGCAGCGTATATCTTTGTATATGGAACATTCCAATTAGTTCATGTGCGTAGCGTATTTCTATGCAGATCATGAGTATACGTAATGCAGATCTTTGCACACTAAGTGTACACTGTAGTTTTGCATTTCATTAGCATACGTACTGTATACTGAATGTATTTGACACATGTACAGAATCAGTATATGTGTATATATTGTTGTATATCAAGCAATTTGCCCAGTGTCAATATGCCTTATACCCTGGCATAAAAAATCAACTTCCAGAGCCTTTTCAAGGGTTTGGCCCAGAGACTATGTGGCCCACTTTATGTATTTCACATTTCACATTTATGTTTTAAGCATGTTAATCTTTGTAAGGAAATTTGGTTGTGTGTCAATTTATTGGTCACCAATTTTGTGGCCTAATTGATGTATCTCATCTTTGCAACTTTAATTTTATCACAAGTATATGTTGGTTAGTTATTGTAAGGTCACACGTTTTGTACTATGTTTGCATGTCATCAATTAGTGGCCTGTTTGATGTATTTTACAGTTCTAGTTTCTAATTAAATGGTCACCCATTTGGTGGCCCATTTCACCCACAAAGACATGAGTCTGGTATATCTTAATTTTGCTGGTGTTGTAGGTGGCCGGGGCACAGCATCACTACCAGTGATGTGGGGCCTTGTCCAGCATTGACAGCGTTTGCGGGGGATAAAAGAAGTTACAAAAGTAAGGAATTTATCTCCTGCAAACGTTCATACAGCGCCACCTTTGGCAGGGGTAAAGAGGTCATCGTGTAGGTTTATCCCATCCTCTTTTGCCCTGAGACGGGCCTCCAGGCAAGACTGCCATTTCGGCAGCTGGAACTCATTTGATCTTTAACAAAGCCCTCCTCCCCCTTTCCTCCACATTTTACCATGTATGGATTTGTGGTTGGGCCCCACAAGATTGGGGCAAGATTAAATGAGTTACCTATGTAGGTGAATTCATTGTTAGACTGTTAATTGGTCACCCATTTTGTAGCCAACTTTATGTATTTCACAGTTATAAGCATGTTAATCATTTTAAGGAAATTTGGTTGTGTGTCAGTTTATTGGTCACCAGTTTTGTGGGCTAAATGATGTATCTCATCTTTGCAACTTTAATTTTATCACAAGTGTAAGTTGTTTAGTTATTGTACGGTCACACATTTGTACTATGTTTGCATGTCATCAATTAGTGGCCTGTTTGATGTATTTTACAGTTACAATTTCTTATTAAATGGTCACCAATTTGGTAGCCCATTTCACCCACAAAGACATGAGTTGGGTATTCCTTAATTTTGCTGGTGTTGTAGGTGGCCGGGGCACAGCATCACTACCAGTGATGTGGGGCCTTGTCCAGCATTGACAGTGTTTGCGGGGGATAAATCATTTTAACAAAGCTTTAAAGTCAAACGGGTACACAGACCAAAGTGAATATGGCAAGACCAACCGAAAAGTTAGGAAGAGCAATTCCAGGACGTGTAACATCACATGGTTCAACCTTCTTTCAGCAAGATCATGGAAACTAATACCGGTAAGAAATTCCTTCAACAGAAACGCAATTAAAGTAGTGACTACACTGGCAGTGTATACAAGTAGTCGGGTCGGAAGGTAGGGTTCCCATGCACCCCATGGATGTTTTTTTTAACCTACATTTTTGTAATCCTTAGGGTCTATATTTAATGAATTTTGATGTTTCCAAATTCAAATAGTGTCCCATGAGGTTCATTTTGCGCCATCTTTGCCGCCATCTTTGCCATCATCTTGGATTTCAACAATGGGGTAGGGGTCACTATTTACCGCTCGAATGAAACAGAAACAATAAAATACTATAAACGTTACATCTTTAGAGAGCCACGATCATGGCCTTTTCATTGATATATAACGTAATAGGGATAAATTAATATTCGAACGTCGATTGGACTTTATATTGGCCATTGACCGTAAATCGTAAAATTTGCTAAATTTCACACCCAACAATTAAGTTCCCGTTCCTACAAACAATTATTCATAAGGTATTTATATCTTGTTTGGAAGAACTTAGTGCAATTAACAAGAAAAACAACATTAAAAGTATGTGTCTTGAGATTTAGTGGGTGCATGAGCTTGTTTTCTTATTACACGGTATGCCATATATCCGTGTGTAACATAAGGGGTAGGGGTAATGTGTCCCTTTCCCTTTCGAATCATGAACAATGAAACCATAAAAAATGTTACATTTTTTAAAAGTGCTGCATCAGACCTTTCAAAAAATATATGGCTTTATGAGGAAAATGCATATTTAAAAGTTACAAAGCTTAAACCTTTCAGTTTGTATCGATTTTAAGTTTTTTTAAAGAACGAAATTACAACATATGGGGTAGGGGTAATGTTTCCCTTTCTACCTCGAGCCATGAATTATGAAACCATATTATGTTATACTGTTTGAAAGCTCTGAAATAGGCCTTTCGAAACATGTATAGTTTTATTGGGGAAAGTTGCATATTTGAAAGTTACAAAGCTTACGCCTTTCAGTTTGTGTCAATTTTAAGTGATTTTTTGAACAATATGCACAGAACAGTTAGTCCGTCGGCCAGGTATCGAAATCATCCCCTCTAAGGCATTTTACCCACTATGATTTTCTGTTAACTAGTATTCGCAGCTGTTATAATCTGCTTATTTTCCATTTAACTGATGGTGACTTAGAATGTAACGACTTGTTTGTGAAGGGCTGTCACGCCCTCAGTAGTAAAATAGGAATGGGTCAGGGGTAACATATTTACCGCTAGTCGGAAACAAAAACAAAAAAGTACCATAAACAATGCATTCATAGAAAGCCAAGATAATTTCCTTACCTTTGATATACAACTTACTGGGGATAAATCAATATTGAAATTTCAATTAGATTTTATATGGGACATGACATGTAAATTGTAAAATTTGCTTAATTTCAAACCCAATAATTAAGTTCTTGTTCCTCCAAACAATTTTACAAGGTATTTATATATTGTATTGAAAAACCTGATGCAATAGAGAAGAAAAACAATGTTGAAAGTGTGTATCTTGGGACTTAGGAGCATGCAGAATATGTAGTATGTCACATACCTCTCTGTTATAGACTCATGGTTTGCTATGCGTTGAGGAAGAGAATCCCAACAAGAGTAAACCGTAGCTTCTAGCTAATTTTTGTGTCTTGTGCTTCGTGTGTTGTTTGTGGAGTCCCTGTGGACATGTGTTTGAATTTATTTTTTTGAGTTTTTTTCGTCGTATCGGAGTCTCATTCTCAGTATGAATTCATTTGTGTCTTCTAGGAGATTGATTCTTTTTGGACCTTTTGATGTCGGAATTAATGTCAAGCCTTTGCAAAGAGCGTTCATTTCTAAAATTGTTTGATTTGTGTGAAGAAAGATTCTTAGTAAATTCATTTTTTGTTGGTTGGTCACCGTGTTTCGTTTTTGTTTGGTATGTTGTAATATTGTGTTTGACATATGTTCTTTGTCTTTTTGTGCATTTATTTTTGCTTTTTTAGTTTTATTACGCTTTCTGTTTCTAAGTTTTTAACACAATTTTGTGTGTGATCATGTTTTGCCATTGTGTTGCGGTAGTGCTATCTAAACCGGTGTGTTGGGTATAAAAGGCCCCCAACTCATTGAAAATTCATAATGACGCTTGTGTGACAACTGGCAATAGCAGGTAGACCGCTCCCTTAAAATCAGCCTAAACGATTCTCAAAGAATAATAATTAGCAAACACCTAGGCCATACAGGTATCCGCAAAGTTTCACAAAGTTTTTTTAAAACTACGACGACTTGGGGAGAAATTGCTTCTGAACAAAGGGAATGGCCCTCAAAAGGTTGTTCAATGATTCAAACAATTGTCAATCATTCGGTGACGCGCAGAGGTGTAAACTGGTCAGACATTTGCTGTGCACGGCATACGAGAACAATTACGATATAAACAAACCATAAGTATGCTTAGAGTTATATCAGCGGGCAAAGGATGAAAATTTTGTGTAAATTGTCATAAACTCTTTTGCTAGCAATTATGGTGCAATGACATCACGAAAATGAACCATTTTCAGACGTGACTTAGCAAGAGGTCTATACTTGTAGTACCATGTATTCTTGCGAAAAGCGCGTAAACTTTTAAAACAAAAGTGTAGGCAGAGTTGTAGTTTGCACCGATAAGGACATCAAAAACAACCTTCAAATCATGATGTTAGCCTCCATGATCAATTTAATTATAGTCAGTCGAAGAGATCCACGTATTTAACAACTTCCAAATCTGCAGTCGAACTTGACGGAACCGAACAGTTGGTTTGGATGTATATGCTGGCCATGAAAACGCTCGTTTTTACACATGGAAGAGACATGTCGTGTTCGGAAAGATGGTAAAGTTTTGACATACCAATTGCTACGAAAATAAACATAACTCGTGATGAGTTGTCGATGTCACCCGCCAAGCAACCGAGCAGCCGACCGTTATCGCTATTACAGGTATCGTGGTACACGAGAGTCAAGGAAGTATCGACCCGTACGTAATGTTGCAAACTTCCTTTATTTTCTGATTTTTAATAGCGATCGGTCATGACGTTGCCGTTTACTTATTTCCTACCATTTTCCTGACATGTTCCTCCTTGTTCAGGTGGATACAGTTTAGTCAACATTCATCGGTAATTCACCATACGAAATTGCCAATTTCGGGTTATTTGTAAATTTTCTATAAGTTTTTTACTTTTTTTGATAATTATTCGACTTTAGACGACGCCAATATTCCGTATGTACATGGCGGTCAGTAGCAGAATCATTTGCATAATGAACTTTGATATGGCCTGAAACTTGGGTAAATTCATTCAAGCAAACTCTTGTTTGATTAAGTTGATAGTTTTCCTTTCTTCTTATTTCGAGTGTTTGCCATGGCATAACTGGAACGAACCACGAAAAGAAGGCTGTACGTATCTATATTAGTCCGAGCCTGAGCGTGATTTGAGAGCAAACAAATCCACAGATAATGCCAACGATCGCCACCGTTACCAACAGACTCATTATGCAGAGCCATGCCCCAAAACGCACAACCAAACTTTGCACTAATCATGATCCCGGTCCATTTCGAGCAGGGCTTTAAGGGAAGTGCGGTGGCCTTTGAAAGACCTTTTGGTTTGGTTTTGTACCATAGTATAGAAAGAAAACCCGACCTATCGTCTTTGCTGTGAATGTTTGTGTTGTTTTTAGCCTCTGTTTTGCCTATTTGAAGAATTGTCTTCGCAGCCTTCCATCCTGCGTTCTGTGAAGCTCATCACCTGTAGTCGTGCACATGTCAAAGTGAGGGTAAGGTCCATTTTCATTTTTGTCTTAGATTTGCAATAGTGTAGTATGTGACCAGCTAACGTAAGTTCGAACTATTGAGTTTACTGTAACCCCTTCTCCTCAGCGGAACTCAGGTATGCTTTTTTCTGCCTAGTTTTCCTTTTCTTAGTTCATGGGCATGGCTCGAAGCAAAAAGGTAGCACAGAAAAAGGCAGCTAACTCCAGTGCAACAAGTAAAAGAGCAGTTACAGGTATGGTTCCTGCCAATGGTAGTTGTCTTCAGCAGCAGATAGTTGACAGCAGCATTGTCATCAGCTTCTACATTCAGCTTCTTCACAGTCAAAACAGCCTACTTGAGACACCACAGCATCAACAACAGACACATCTGCATAACACTATCCATAACGCGGTCCTTTTAATAAAGAGGCAGATGTAGAGTCACGCTGACATCACTCTATGTACATAACAGTTACCTTATTCACAAATGGGGTTAAAGTTAGTATATGATACCTGTTTTCACCCACAGGTAAAAACAGTTTGTTAAGGCAAGTGACGTATGCACTACTTTTGGAGCTTCATATGCTGTCAGTCTGAGGGATTCTACGCGATGTAATTTCTGTCAGTTCAAATTTAGGAGAGCAGTAGTAGTAGAAGAGATACTATAAATTCGCGGTGGACTTCATGTACGCGAGAGACTTGTTGCCCAACATTGGGTTACAACTTGTGTGCTTTTTCATGAACATTACTAGTAATGTGTTCAAGATTTGCCAGTTCAGATTTGTCAAGATTGTACTTCATAAAGTTTGCCTGTACATTTCATTGCTGTGGTCGAACTTTTCCTGCAACAAAGTGGCGTCAGAATGAATCATGCGAATTATGTATGGCAGCCTGCTTATTGCTTCCCATTAAGCCGGATTTTGCTGGGCTTACAGCCCATTACAGGTTCTCAATGTGGGCTGTTGCTGTGTTTACAGCTTTTTCACTTTTTTTTCCTTTGTGGAATTTAGTGTGTTTTTTTAAGCTGGGTTTTCCCCTCATGCATGGATTTGGCTGTGCAGGTCCATTATGTTGGGTGTTGCTGTATGTTCAGCTTTTGCTTTTTCCCCTTGTGGAATTTCCCTCATGGCTGGATTTGGCTGTGCTGGTCCAATATGTAAGGTGTTGCTGTGCGTACAGCGTCTTCCCTTTGTGAAATTTGTTTCCCAGCTGTGTTTTTCCCCCACATTGTTGGATCGGCTGGGACAGCAGCAATGTCATTTTATCCGCTTGTCATATATTGGATGCAGTGTCAGCATAGTACTCCCCGGGCTCCTTTAATGGTTTTCCAATGTTTGATTCTTTCTACCACTCAACCTGTTAGCTATGTAATAGGTATAATGCAACCACATTATTGAGACTCTGTCGAATTTTTTTTCTGCCAAGTTTTCCCTTTGTTTTCACCGCAGGCATGGCTCATGGAAAAAACTGTACAAAAAGAAGGCAGCTAACTTCATTGCCACTTGACACTCAGCATATTCAAATCCTGCATCAGACACTAGGGCTACAAGGCAACAATAAACAACATCAACTTTATAAAGAAGACATATAATTTTGTTTTCAGTTATTCTTTAGGATATATAAGTTTATCCTCTCTAGATTAATATGAAGCTGTATTATTGTACATAAGACTTGAAAGTTATAGTAATGGTTCATCTATCTTGCTATGTCTTGCACATATATATTTACAAAGGCAGGCCTTCCAATAACTAATCAGAGGTTTCAGATGTTTGGGATCTACTTGCCAGTTGAAGACCCAGATTTAGTACAGCAACTGAGCACCGTGCATGGTACAGAGTCAAATGTTGTAAGCCAGCTTCCCCTTTCAAGTAGAGTCAATTTATCGGGAAATCAGCTGTGTTTTCTGGTTTGGCAGTGTGACAATTTTTTAACCTTCCTTTACCAATATCAGTGCATTACTGCTACTTTTAAAACTGGCTCTCCAGCAATCATCCAGAGGTTTTGGACGTATGAAGTCTATTTGCCTAAATGGCCGTTGGGTACAATAAGTTAAGTTGTGAACCAATATATATATATATATATATATATATATATATATATATAGGTCATCAGTTTAAGGCCAAGTTTAGCAAAGTAACTGTTCACAGGGGCTGCAGTAAGTTGTGCCGTTCTGGCTTACTATCTGATGTCCCTAAAAATGTTCCTCAAGTGACAACATGTAAGGAGAAAGTAATGCTTTGTAGGGTGGGGAGGACGCTGGTTAGAAATATGTTTGTGAAGTACAGGAAGTTTTTAGGTTCACACTATGCGCTTCCCCCAGACTAGCAGATTCCATTTCACATTGCTAACATTTTTTTGCTATCTTTGCATTCCACGCATTGTGATTCCATATGATTGACTAGGCTTTTTCAGAGAGAATTTTCCCTCCAAAAGGGTTTTTTAACCTCTGTTTTTTAGAGCAAGTCTCTCTTTGTTTTGTGTTTAGCCACAGTAGGAAATACAGTTACTCAATTCCAGTTTTGTTCCTTGTTTCCAAAGGTAGTAATAAGAAGAGGGCGGTCAACCAGACTCGTTTCCCAAGGTAGTAATACAAAGAGGGGGGTCAACAAGACTCGTTTGTAGATATAGTACAAAACGTAGTTTACAGACTTTACAATTGTTACGGATTCACTTCTATTGCTGCAATAAAACAGAAGGTGGTAGCGTACCCAAGCACAGTATATAAGTAGGATGGCTAAGTTATTGCTAGTTAGACACTGGTACTGTGCTAGTATAAATTTTGCATACATCTGTGAAACATGCATGAGTCACAGTTCATTTGCCAGTTTCTCAACACGGCACGGGTCAACGTAGCAATCAAGACAAGTCACTGTTCGCAGGAGCTGCAGTGACGTGGACTTTCTTCTTGTGGGGCCGACACAAGGTGTGTCTTGTGGCGTGTTTGGTCAAGATTAAATGAGTTACCTATGTAGGTGAATTCTTTGTTAGACTAATAATTTGTCACCCATTCTGTTAGTTGTGGGCCGACCCGGTCTATCGTTTCAAAAATGTTTCATAATTGAGAGAACTTCTTTTTATCAACTCCATTCATAAATCCTAGCTTAGGAGCTACAGAAAAGTCAATTTTCAATCCCGTTTGCTGGGGCGTAGCGCTAAATTTGACGGAAAAGTCTCAAAAAACGAAGCAGATGCAAATAGGGGTAAAAGGTCAGGAACTTTGTTCCCGATAGTAACAAACGTTCTCATTGGCGGCTGCGGAAACATTCCCTGCACATGGTCCAATCAAACAATGCGTTATATAGTCGCACAAAATGGCCGCCCCTGTTGATATGCAGTGTGTATGCCACGTCGTGAAGACAAAAAGAAAGGAGCCTATTTGTTCCTTCACAGACAATTCATGGGCTAAATTGCTTCAATGGACTGAAGTATGGAAGGATTCTGATGGTTTGGAGCAGGAAATAGCATTGCAGGTAAGCGCTGAATGCCGAGATCGGGCGGGCTTTCACCGTGTATGTTATCAGCTTTTCACAGATAAACACCGGCTTACTCAGGCACGGACATGCAAAGAGAAAGGTACTCTGCGGAAAACGCTTTTAACAAGCAAATCAAGTGAGCCGACAGAACTTGATAACGATGGTCAATGCCATGTTTCTACTAAAAAGCGACACCTTCGATCCAACTCTACTTCCACCTCAATATTGGCAGCAAAACGCCGAAGTATACATGTGTTACCACCGATATGCATTTTGTGCAGACGTCGGAAACAAAGACGTGATCCGATAACAAGAAAGAAGTTAACTGAAAAACTTACTTCATGTGAAACTGACGGACGTACATTAATTAAAGCCGCCGAATATAGGAAAGATGAGAAACTTTTGATTCAACTCAGAGGTCAAGACTTAGTGAGTATTGAAGTGAAGTATCACAGATCATGTTACAAAAGTTATACCAGATGCGTAACTAACACGTACCAGAAAAAAGCAGAGGAAGACAGCAGTATCATGTACGCGCCATCCTTTAAGAAATTTTGCGATCAAGTTATACAGAAGAGAATCATTGAGGGCAGGGAGTGCATTTCAATGGGCGTGATGAGAAATATCTTCATTAAAATGATCAATGATGATGAAGACATAGATGCATCCACGTATAAAAACTCGTCACTGAAAAGAAGACTGCAAACAAGGTTTGGTGACAAACTTGTGTTTATTCGACCTAAGTATCGGCAATGCGAAGTACTGATGGCAACAAGGGAAGATTCTGCTGCAGATTTTCATATCTTGAATATTACCGATACAGATTCTGAAAGTGAAGAGAGTGAAAATGAAATGGAACCACAGTCGATGACAACAAGCTATGATAACAGCCAAGATGAAAGGCTTGAGATGATTCACACTGCAATGAATATTCACAGTATTCTTGATGAAACTGAAGGCGTTAATAACTGGCCTCCGAGGGAAGAAGACCTTACAATACAGCAAAGTAGAAGTATTGTGCCAACAAAGCTGTTCAATTTCCTAGCTTGGTGTACTGGCACATCACAGGACTTTCTTACAAGTGAACGTGTGGATGTCCCAGCAGATGTAGAAAACAAATTGTTATCGATATGTCAGGATTTAATATTCTTGTCATCTCGAAGACGGAAAGTCACAACAAAACACTTGTCCCTTGGTATGGCAGTGCGTCACATGACAGGGTCTTCATCTTTGATAGGATTGCTGAATGGTTTGGGCCACTGTATTTCACATTCATCGGTTTTAGAGCATGACACAGCACTGGCTCTTCAATAACTTCACAGTGATGGTTTGCCACCAGGATTTTATCAAGAAGTGTTTACCACCTTAGTTGGGACAATAATGATTTTGGTGAAGAAACTCTAAGTGGTAAGTAGACTCAGATACACATACTGTAGTTAGCTTTTATTTTTAAAGGTTTTGATTTTATGACAAGACGCAATGGACAAAATTTTAAAAAATGACTTTGAAAAGTATTGAAGTCCTGTTACTTTTTGTAGTTTTACTACAAAGAGATAATTGCACACTTATATTGTGATTTTTTACAATATTTTTTTTCATTCATTGTAGGAAAAGGTACAACTCATAACACCAATGGAATCATAATTCAAAGGAACTCTGGAGATGAAGCTGATAGTACTGCTGTCAACCTTTCCACTGCAGTTGCCATTACAAAGTCAAAGCAAAGGACACTTACTGCTCCACCAAGCAACATTATTGAGTACCATGGTAAACCCCGCCATGGCCCTGCACCGTCAGGTTGTACATTGTGAAATACGATAATCATCACAGTCACCACGTATCATGATGTAATGGTCTTATATTACAGTTGTAAGTACTATAAGTGCACACTCATTAATGAAATGTTGCCATTTATTGCACATATTGCACGGTGCCCTACTTGCCCTTCCCCTTCATCCAAAACCTTCATCATTTTACATCTATACAGTTTTCACAATACATAAACAATCAAACCAATTACTTTTCATATATACAGTGTCTTTTACCCCAATTTAATGATATCCCTTTAATAAACCCCAATATGCATTATCTTACTGTTTAATATTGTAATTGTATGAATACTTTGCATGTTAGTGTCCATTTTCTTATTGTAATAGTTTCGTAGAAGAGTTATCATTACAAATTTCCAAATTTCATTATAATCAGAAGATATAACATTGTTAATATCATACAAATAATATCCAGTGCAATACAACAACTTTTTTCATGCTACTTGTAGGGTCAGATGCTGACTGCATGCTTCGAAGCAAGGACAGCGTGACTGATATCCCACTTACTAAAGACTTGGCATTTTGGAGGTGAAAACTGTGCAGGTTTGTATTGACTAATTCAGTCGGCAAAGTCTTCAATCCCTTAATTACACATGATTGTTGATATTTTTATTTTTACATTTGTTTCTACTTTTAACTGTTGCACTTTGATTTTTTCATTTTTCCATTACTAGGTCGAGGAAGGTAATGTGACTTTGCCGGCATGGACTGGATTTAATCAGCAACTCTCAAGCAACATCATCCGGCCTGTCAGCAAAATTGGCTACCTACCAGTGATAGATGCCAGTCCAACAGACAAGTCCACAATAAACACAGTACTGAGTACAAGTGTTGACATCGCCAATAAACTCCGCCTGCAAAGTGTGGTACTTAATATGGATCTGGCAATTTATTCAAAGGCACAGGAAATCTTATGGCAGAATGAACAGTACACACAACGCCTAATTCTATGTCTTGGAGAATTTCACACGGCTATGTCATTTCTTTCTGCAATAGGAAAGCGCTTCAGAGATGCTGGCTTGGAGGATATCATGATAGAATCTGGTATTTTAGCCCAAGGTTCAGTCAATGGTGTAATGAGCGGACATCATTACAACCGAAGTGTTCGCTGCCATAAAGTGGTTGCAGAGGCTATGCACCGTCTCCGCTTTAATGAATTCCTCGACAGCTTGACTGAAGAGGAACATTTACCGGTGATTGCTTACCTGCTTGATCTTCGAGACAGCTACCTCCATTCGTTCATCGATGCAGTTAATACAGAAGAAATGAAGCAGTTACAACAGAAATACACAGACCACATACAGAAGTGCTGTGAAAGCAACGTCAATTATGCTTTCTGGAGTTCGTATTTGAACATGGTACAGCTACTACTCCTATTCATCAGAGGTACACGTGAGGGGGACTGGCATAATTACATCTAGCTGCTATACGACAGATGTTACCATGGTACTTTGCCTATGGGAAGGTCAATTATTCACGTTATCTTCCAGTCTATCTGCAGGAAATGTTAGCTCTGCCACAAGCACATCCCCATGTATATGAGAAATTTTGTGAAGGTGAATTTGCTGTACAGCGATCATGTGACCATCCATTTTCAATGACAGCATGTGATCAAGTCATCGAGCAGACTTTAATCGTGAGTCGAAGACCAAAGGTGGTCTGGTTGGTTTCACGCAGAACAAGGGTGCACTCAACCGATGGATTCTCAGTCATCCGGCACGTTCAGCTGTCACAACAGATTGCTTCACCCAAGCTGGTAAGACAGACAAGCAGTCAGAATACAAAGACCTGACACAATCTAGAATGAAGAGAGATGAGTCTGATGTGCAGGAAGTGATGTCAACTTTGCTGTCAGTCGGGTCACCGTTCACAAGTGATAAAGATAGTCAATTAGTTCATCTTACAGCTGGTGTGCCCTAGCTGGTGAAGAGATCACATCAGATCTTACCAATGCATATTCAAGAGGTGAAGAGGCCTACCTACAGTTTGAGAATGAGCGTCTGACACAAGGAGTAAAAGATTTGTTTGACAAAATGTCCGTGGTACGAGGGTAAACGTTTGCAGATATATCCAAGAAACCAAAGTCAAAACTAACCATGAACTGCTTGTCACTGAAAGAAAACATAAATTTCTCCAGAGAATGCTGTTGATTGCACAGGTACGACAACTTGATCTTCATGATGCCCTGACATACCCACTAGGCCCTGTTCCAGCAATGTTGGCTAACTTTGATGAGACAATGACCAAGACAAATAAAGCTCATATGGCTCATCATTTCGAGGCAACATTTCCAGAAGTTGTTGACCTCAGTTTCAAAGGCAAGACTGCCATTATGGTTGATGCTATGGCTATGATACAAATACAGAGTAGGATACCGGCGACATTTGGAGAATTTGCATCCAGCATATTTTACCAGTTGAGAGCAATCGCCGCTAAGTATGGTGCCACAAGAATTGACTTTGTCATCGATCAGTACAGAGAACAGTCCATAAAAGATGCAGAGAGAAAACGTAGGGCAACGACAGGTACCCTTACTGAGATCCGGATCACAAGACCAACTATAATTATGCCAAGGCAGTTCAAAAAGTATCTTGCCTCTGGTAAGAATAAGGAATCTCTCCTACTCTTTCTGTTTGAATCATGGAAAGAATATGAATCAGAATGCCTGCAGGGTATCACCATGTATGTTACCAATGGCGAGTTATGCTACAGGTTGCAATCTGCAGATGGTGCCATGGATGTAACCGAAATACCAGAATTGTATTGTGACCATGAAGACGCTGGCACAAGACTACTACTCCATGCTCAACATGCATCATACATTGGGGAGGCAGACAACATTGTCATTCGCAGTCCTGATACAGATGTCTTGATGTTAGCTGTGAGTTGTGCTCATCAATTACAGGGCCAGCTGTTCCTTCATCAAACCAGCAAAATGGTAAATACTGCATGTAAACAAAATATCAGAGTCTTTGGGAGACAAGACTGCCCTGGCTCTCCTCAGCCTTCATGTGTTCTCTGGCTGTGATAGCGTGAGTGCTTTCAAAGGCAAAGGCAAGAAGAAGATGATAAAACTGCTGCTGGGAAGTGCTACCTACACTTGTACATTCCATGAGTTAGGAATGTCATGGACATTGTCTGATACACTGATGACACAAATAGAGTTCTTTGTCTGTGATTTGTATGGACAAAGCCGATGCAGTAATGTGAATGAAGCAAGATACAATTGCTTTCGTCTTGGCCTACAAAGTGATGGTGCCCTCCCTCCAAACAAAGACAGCCTGAAATTGCATACACAGCGTGCAAACTACCAAACAGCAATCTACAGGCGATGTTTGCAAGCCAAAATGGATGCACCAAGCCCACATGGACATGGATGGATAGTGCAAGACTCGGATGTATCAATCCAGTGGATGACAACTCCCCCTGCACCAGATTCTATCATCAATTTGTAAGCTGTAAATGCAAGAAGTCTAGATGCTCATCAAGATGTTCGTGTAGAGAAGTGGAATTGTTTTGCACAGAGCTGTGTCAGTGTGTTTCCTGTACAAACACAACAAACATTGATGAAAGTGAACTGGGAGATGAAGAGAATGATAGCTTCTCAGACATAGAAAGTGACATTGAATGAACTAATTAACTGTATGGGAGACGAAATAGAACGCTCAGTCATAGTGATAACAAATTGAACAATACTTGCTAATGAAAGAGAAATATGAGGAATATCTCTGTCTTTTAAATGCAGAAAATTTCAAATTTCAAATTTTTCAGCCTATCGAAATGTATTTCTGTTGATTGATGCATTCACGAAAACAGGGAGAATAAAAACCAGTTAAATGTCTAACAAATGTGGTCATTTCTCCTTCTCATATTTTCATACGTCCATTTTATTTTGATCATATACTCTGAAAGAGTTTAGCACATAATGGTCAAAATCACTAGAATGGTAGATCCTAAGATTTCTCCATATTTGGTAATTACGAATACTTTTGCACAAAAAATAAACACTAATCAGTTTTTTTCAAGAAGGAATAACAAAACACATAACACTTTTCATATCGGATCAGTAACCAGTTCACTAAAATCATTTGAAATGCCCTTTAAGTATGTCTTCAATTTTAGTGAAAAAAGCTTAAAAACTGCAGTTTTGGTTAAAATATACATTTTAGACATTTCCAATAAATGTATGTGGATGTCATGTCATGAAAAGAGAGATGTTTCAATGTTTTTTTCACTGAAAGTAAACCATTAAACATCGCCTCACTCTTTACTTGAAAAAAATGCAAATTTACGTTTTTTTGGTAAAAAACAGTTTTGTGATGTTTAATGAGAAAAAAAAACTGGTTTTAATTATTTTCATGAATTTCATCAGTAAACTCTGCAATAAATATCATTAACAGAGCAACAACATACATTTCTCCGTTTTACTGAAAATATCAAAAAAATGAGCTTTTTGGTCAAAAACTCTTAGTTATTGCTCCAGATCTTGCAATTGAAGCATGTGATTCCATACAAGCATGTTGTCAACTTGTCATTTTCCATCATATCACACTAGACAAAATGCTTGATATGCACTTAGCATATTTACGTATATTAATGTATATGGAACAGAATACTAATTGCATATGCAGCGTATATCTTTGTATATGGAACATTCCAATTAGTTCATGTGCGTAGCGTATTTCTATGCAGATCATGAGTATACGTAATGCAGATCTTTGCACACTAAGTGTACACTGTAGTTTTGCATTTCATTAGCATACGTACTGTATACTGAACGTATTTGACACATGTGCAGAATCAGTATATGTGTATATATTGTTGTATATCAAGCAATTTGCCCAGTGTCAATATGCCCTTATACCCTGGCATAAAAAATCAACTTCCAGAGCCTTTTCAAGGGTTTGGCCCAGAGACTATGTGGCCCACTTTATGTATTTCACATTTCACATTTATGTTTTAAGCATGTTAATCTTTGTAAGGAAATTTGGTTGTGTGTCAATTTATTGGTCACCAATTTTGTGGCCTAATTGATGTATCTCATCTTTGCAACTTTAATTTTATCACAAGTATATGTTGGTTAGTTATTGTAAGGTCACACGTTTTGTACTATGTTTGCATGTCATCAATTAGTGGCCTGTTTGATGTATTTTACAGTTCTAGTTTCTAATTAAATGGTCACCCATTTGGTGGCCCATTTCACCCACAAAGACATGAGTCTGGTATATCTTAATTTTGCTGGTGTTGTAGGTGGCCGGGGCACAGCATCACTACCAGTGATGTGGGGCCTTGTCCAGCATTGACAGCGTTTGCGGGGGATAAAAGAAGTTACAAAAGTAAGGAATTTTATCTCCTGCAAACGTTCATACAGCGCCACCTGTGGCAGGGGTCAAGAGGTCATCGTGTAGGCTTATCCCATCCTCTTTTGCCCTGAGACGGGCCTCCAGGCAAGACTGCCATTTCGGCAGCTGGAACTCATTTGATCTTTAACAAAGCCCTCCTCCCCCTTTCCTCCACATTTTACCATGTATGGATTTGTGGTTGGGCCCCACAAGATTGGGGCAAGATTAAATGAGTTACCTATGTAGGTGAATTCATTGTTAGACTGTTAATTGGTCACCCATTTTGTAGCCAACTTTATGTATTTCACAGTTATAAGCATGTTAATCATTTTAAGGAAATTTGGTTGTGTGTCAGTTTATTGGTCACCAGTTTTGTGGGCTAAATGATGTATCTCATCTTTGCAACTTTAATTTTATCACAAGTGTAAGTTGTTTAGTTATTGTACGGTCACACATTTTGTACTATGTTTGCATGTCATCAATTAGTGGCCTGTTTGATGTATTTTACAGTTACAATTTCTTATTAAATGGTCACCAATTTGGTAGCCCATTTCACCCACAAAGACATGAGTTGGGTATTCCTTAATTTTGCTGGTGTTGTAGGTGGCCGGGGCACAGCATCACTACCAGTGATGTGGGGCCTTGTCCAGCATTGACAGTGTTTGCGGGGGATAAATCATTTTAACAAAGCTTTAAAGTCAAACGGGTACACAGACCAAAGTGAATATGGCAAGACCAACCGAAAAGTTAGGAAGAGCAATTCCAGGACGTGTAACATCACATGGTTCAACCTTCTTTCAGCAAGATCATGGAAACTAATACCGGTAAGAAATTCCTTCAACAGAAACGCAATTAAAGTAGTGACTACACTGGCAGTGTATACAAGTAGTCGGGTCGGAAGGTAGGGTTCCCATGCACCCCATGGATGTTTTTTTTAACCTACATTTTTGTAATCCTTAGGGTCTATATTTAATGAATTTTGATGTTTCCAAATTCAAATAGTGTCCCATGAGGTTCATTTTGCGCCATCTTTGCCGCCATCTTTGCCATCATCTTGGATTTCAACAATGGGGTAGGGGTCACTATTTACCGCTCGAATGAAACAGAAACAATAAAATACTATAAACGTTACATCTTTAGAGAGCCACGATCATGGCCTTTTCATTGATATATAACGTAATAGGGATAAATTAATATTCGAACGTCGATTGGACTTTATATTGGCCATTGACCGTAAATCGTAAAATTTGCTAAATTTCACACCCAACAATTAAGTTCCCGTTCCTACAAACAATTATTCATAAGGTATTTATATCTTGTTTGGAAGAACTTAGTGCAATTAACAAGAAAAACAACATTAAAAGTATGTGTCTTGAGATTTAGTGGGTGCATGAGCTTGTTTTCTTATTACACGGTATGCCATATATCCGTGTGTAACATAAGGGGTAGGGGTAATGTGTCCCTTTCCCTTTCGAATCATGAACAATGAAACCATAAAAAATGTTACATTTTTTAAAAGTGCTGCATCAGACCTTTCAAAAAATATATGGCTTTATGAGGAAAATGCATATTTAAAAGTTACAAAGCTTAAACCTTTCAGTTTGTATCGATTTTAAGTTTTTTTAAAGAACGAAATTACAACATATGGGGTAGGGGTAATGTTTCCCTTTCTACCTCGAGCCATGAATTATGAAACCATATTATGTTATACTGTTTGAAAGCTCTGAAATAGGCCTTTCGAAACATGTATAGTTTTATTGGGAAAGTTGCATATTTGAAAGTTACAAAGCTTACGCCTTTCAGTTTGTGTCAATTTTAAGTGATTTTTTGAACAATATGCACAGAACAGTTAGTCCGTCGGCCAGGTATCGAAATCATCCCCTCTAAGGCATTTTACCCACTATGATTTTCTGTTAACTAGTATTCGCAGCTGTTATAATCTGCTTATTTTCCATTTAACTGATGGTGACTTAGAATGTAACGACTTGTTTGTGAAGGGCTGTCACGCCCTCAGTAGTAAAATAGGAATGGGTCAGGGGTAACATATTTACCGCTAGTCGGAAACAAAAACAAAAAAGTACCATAAACAATGCATTCATAGAAAGCCAAGATAATTTCCTTACCTTTGATATACAACTTACTGGGGATAAATCAATATTGAAATTTCAATTAGATTTTATATGGGACATGACATGTAAATTGTAAAATTTGCTTAATTTCAAACCCAATAATTAAGTTCTTGTTCCTCCAAACAATTTTACAAGGTATTTATATATTGTATTGAAAAACCTGATGCAATAGAGAAGAAAAACAATGTTGAAAGTGTGTATCTTGGGACTTAGGAGCATGCAGAATATGTAGTATGTCACATACCTCTCTGTTATAGACTCATGGTTTGCTATGCGTTGAGGAAGAGAATCCCAACAAGAGTAAACCGTAGCTTCTAGCTAATTTTTGTGTCTTGTGCTTCGTGTGTTGTTTGTGGAGTCCCTGTGGACATGTGTTTGAATTTATTTTTTTGAGTTTTTTTCGTCGTATCGGAGTCTCATTCTCAGTATGAATTCATTTGTGTCTTCTAGGAGATTGATTCTTTTTGGACCTTTTGATGTCGGAATTAATGTCAAGCCTTTGCAAAGAGCGTTCATTTCTAAAATTGTTTGATTTGTGTGAAGAAAGATTCTTAGTAAATTCATTTTTTGTTGGTTGGTCACCGTGTTTCGTTTTTGTTTGGTATGTTGTAATATTGTGTTTGACATATGTTCTTTGTCTTTTTGTGCATTTATTTTTGCTTTTTTAGTTTTATTACGCTTTCTGTTTCTAAGTTTTTAACACAATTTTGTGTGTGATCATGTTTTGCCATTGTGTTGCGGTAGTGCTATCTAAACCGGTGTGTTGGGTATAAAAGGCCCCCAACTCATTGAAAATTCATAATGACGCTTGTGTGACAACTGGCAATAGCTAGGTAGACCGCTCCCTTAAAATCAGCCTAAACGATTCTCAAAGAATAATAATTAGCAAACACCTAGGCCATACAGGTATCCGCAAAGTTTCACAAAGTTTTTTTTAAAACTACGACGACTTGGGGAGAAATTGCTTCTGAACAAAGGGAATGGCCCTCAAAAGGTTGTTCAATGATTCAAACAATTGTCAATCATTCGGTGACGCGCAGAGGTGTAAACTGGTCAGACATTTGCTGTGCACGGCATACGAGAACAATTACGATATAAACAAACCATAAGTATGCTTAGAGTTATATCAGCGGGCAAAGGATGAAAATTTTGTGTAAATTGTCATAAACTCTTTTGCTAGCAATTATGGTGCAATGACATCACGAAAATGAACCATTTTCAGACGTGACTTAGCAAGAGGTCTATACTTGTAGTACCATGTATTCTTGCGAAAAGCGCGTAAACTTTTAAAACAAAAGTGTAGGCAGAGTTGTAGTTTGCACCGATAAGGACATCAAAAACAACCTTCAAATCATGATGTTAGCCTCCATGATCAATTTAATTATAGTCAGTCGAAGAGATCCACGTATTTAACAACTTCCAAATCTGCAGTCGAACTTGACGGAACCGAACAGTTGGTTTGGATGTATATGCTGGCCATGAAAACGCTCGTTTTTACACATGGAAGAGACATGTCGTGTTCGGAAAGATGGTAAAGTTTTGACATACCAATTGCTACGAAAATAAACATAACTCGTGATGAGTTGTCGATGTCACCCGCCAAGCAACCGAGCAGCCGACCGTTATCGCTATTACAGGTATCGTGGTACACGAGAGTCAAGGAAGTATCGACCCGTACGTAATGTTGCAAACTTCCTTTATTTTCTGATTTTTAATAGCGATCGGTCATGACGTTGCCGTTTACTTATTTCCTACCATTTTCCTGACATGTTCCTCCTTGTTCAGGTGGATACAGTTTAGTCAACATTCATCGGTAATTCACCATACGAAATTGCCAATTTCGGGTTATTTGTAAATTTTCTATAAGTTTTTTACTTTTTTGATAATTATTCGACTTTAGACGGCGCCAATATTCCGTATGTACATGGCGGTCAGTAGCCGAATCATTCACATAATGAACGTTGATATGGCCTGAAACTTCGGTAAATTCATTCAAGCAAACTCTTGTTTGATTAAGTTGATAGTTTTCCTTTCTTTCTTATTTCGAGTGTTTGCCATGGCATAACTGGAACGAACCACGAAAAGAAGGCTGTACGTATCTATATTAGTCCGAGCCTGAGCGTGATTTGAGAGCAAACAAATCCACAGATAATGCCAACGATCGCCACCGTTACCAACAGACTCATTATGCAGAGCCATGCCCCAAAACGCACAACCAAACTTTGCACTAATCATGATCCCGGTCCATTTCGAGCAGGGCTTTAAGGGAAGTGCGGTGGCCTTTGAAAGACCTTTTGGTTTGGTTTTGTACCATAGTATAGAAAGAAAACCGACCTATCGTCTTTGCTGTGAATGTTTGTGTTGTTTTTAGCCTCTGTTTTGCCTATTTGAAGAATTGTCTTCGCAGCCTTCCATCCTGCGTTCTGTGAAGCTAGTGTCTTCGATCGCTCTCTTAAGTTTTTGATGTACAACTATCTTGAGTCCCGGTGCTTTATTGGGTGAAGAGGTAAATAGTTAGAGTTCAGGGTAATAAATCGGCTGCCGCAGTGTCGTTCCCGGTGTTGCCACTTTTGAAAGAATTCAACAAATGGTATTTTGGCCTGGTAAGTATTCTTTAAGGTGTACCGGTATGCTACGTGGTACTGAATAGGGACCACTTAGGTTTCGATACTCTTGGCTTTCGCTTATACCCTGTTGTATGAGTAACTAGGATCGGAAATGGGAAAGGCTTAATTAATATCCATCTTTGCTAATAGTAATTCTCTTTTGGCTTACAGATGGCCACCTCTACTTGTTTCGGTGAAAATTTGACTTTCAATCGGAGAAAACATTGAGTATGACTTTCTTCTGTGTGTTATTTAGGCCTATGAAAAATATGAAAATTTCATACATGTTGTTGTCAAATATCTCAAATCTTAGATTGTAAGAGATAGGCTTAGTCGTCCCTGTAATCATACAAATGAGTTAAGTGGGAATTTATTGGAGTAGATTACAGTAATCGAAGAGAATGGTTGACACTATAGAAAGACTTACCTCGGACTGTGGGGACCTAACTATGAAAGAACAGTACAGAATTCGAATACTTGCCCAATGTATGAACTGTTCATGTATAGTGCAGACAGTACTGTACAACATGGAATGTAAAACATACAAATCAAAGAAGTGGCAAATTTTCTTAACTTTTCACAAAGTTTATATTCCATCCTTACTATCAGGATTAGGATTTACCCATCTATAAATAAGCTATTACTTGATTACACCTTGATTAACAGCCATGCCCGTCCCAGGGATGGCGAACAATGCCTTTAACGAAGCTTTTGAACGCTTTTTGTGAATTGTGGAAGAATGTCCTCTCTGTGGAGTATGATGTGTGCAGCCGTTGTCTAGTTCGCTTGACTCTGATGATTATGTTGACTTCTTTTTTCTCAGCTTCTGGTGGCTGATCTAACTCGTCAGTTAGATTAATCTCGTCTCTTTGATTTGATCATGCTGGTGGGAATGGTATCTTCAAGCATTGACTCTAAAACGTCCGTGTTTAGGATCTTTGCTTCAAAGACGTCAGGGTCTAACATTGGTTAAAATGTCATCCATGATAAGAAACTAATGATAGATTCACTCACAAGGCATTTCAAACATTGAGGTGTCAATGGGAATATAAGCCTTTTTAGTCATTTCTGAGGTTTGTCTCGCCTTCTTTTTGCTTGGTGTAGAGAGTGTTTGTTCGCCTTCTGTTTACTATTTAGTTGCGTAATTTGAATGCGTTCTGTGACGCTTGGCTTCCCGGGTTTTAGTTCCAGAATGATTTTGCTATTGAATTTTAGTACCCAATCGCGAAATGTAATCCTCATTGGGATTATAGAGTGTTCTGCGTTGTAAAATAATTTCGAAAAATTGGTTATGATCTCTTGTTTTCTGGTAAGGAAGGTAAAGTGTTGTGGATCCATCTTATCTTAGTATGGAGAAGCTATATTGTGGATTAATGGTGATTGGTTTTGAGCGATAAAAGATTCTCTCGTGTTCCCGTGTGGTATTAAAGTAATACTATTTATACTGGGCCCTGATTTGCCTAGACGGTCACGTGACTGTGCATATATTTACGATTTACAGTTAAGTTGGCCATTTCTATCTCCGAAGTGGTTTCTTTCACATTGTTTTTATTTTCATCACAAGTTTCAATATACTAATATATAATATAGCGATAAACAACCCCTATAAGTTGGGTACACCACTCGAGCTCGGTTTTGACCATTTCACTCCTTATACACACGAGTGAATTTCGTGCGTATATGTTGTTTACCGGTCGAAACTTTGTGGTATCCTTTCGGAGTGGTGCTTCATTGCTAATATATCTCTCGCGATACAATTAAAGAAAAGAGATTGATTGTTGCTGCTGTCATATCGACTTAGCATGACGACTTTGACATCCTTTTAAGTGTTTGTGGGTTTGAAATAAATAATTTATGACATATTATAGCTGTTAACTTTATTTCCCTTATTTGAGTTATTGAAATGAGTAAAACGTCTTTTATTTACCACCACTTTAATTTTTAGTGCCATTAATGCCCTACAGAGTATTTTTTTTATTTTCCTTTTAACAAGAAAATGTCAGTAAAGTAACGCAAACTTTTGATTCCAGGCACTGTCTCTGCATAAATTTCGAGTTTAACCCATCAAGCCATATCTTGTTGGAAAAACAACTGCGTTAGTGTTTCAGAGATATGATATTTATGTGGCTTCCTTATTCGCTGCGTTTGGTAGGAGAAGAAACATTACCCATACCCCTATCCCGTAAATGTATATTATAGAGGGATGTACGGCATACCATATATTAGGAAAACAATCGACGCACCCCATAAATCTCAAGATACACACTTTTAATGTTTTACTTCTTTATTGCATTAAGTTCTTTAAAATATTATATAAATACCTTGTAAAAATTGTTTGGAGGAACATGAATTTAATTATTGGGTTTGAAATTAAGCAAATTTTACAATTGACATGTCATGTCCGATATAAAATCTGATGTTTGAATATCGATTTATCCCAAATAAGTTGTATACCAAAGGTAAAGGAATTATCTGGGCTTTCCAAGAATGTATTGTTTATGGAACTTTTTTTGTTGTTTCCGACTAGCGGTAAATATGTTACCCCTAACACATTCCTATTTTACTACTGAGGGCGTGACAGCCCTTCACAAACAAGTCGTTACACTCTTACACACCATAAGTTAAATGGAAAAATATGCAGATTATAACAGCTGAGAATACTAGCTAACAGAAAATCATAGTGGTTAAAATGCCTTAGAGGGGATGATTTCGATACCTGGCCGACGGACTAACTGTTTTGTGCATACTTTTCAAAATAAATCACTTAAAATTGACACAAACTGAAAGGCGTACGCTTTGTAACTTTCAAATATGCAATTTTCCCAATAAAACTATACATGTTTTGAAAGGCCTATTTCAAAGCTTTCAAACAGTACAACATTTATATGGTGTCATAATTCATGGTTCAAGGCAGAACGGGAAATATAACCCCTACCCCTTATATTACAATTTTGTTTAAAAAATCACTTAAAATTGACACAAACTGAAAGGCGTAAGCTTTGTAACTTTAAAATATGCAACTTGTCCTAATAAAACTATACATGTTTGGAAAGGCCCTCTTCCGAGCTTTCAAACAGCGTAACATTTATATGGTTTCATAGTTCATGGTTCGAGGCAGAAAGCGAAACATTACCCCTTCCCTTATGTTGTAATTTCGTTCTTAAAAAAATCACTTAAAATCGACACAAACTGAAAGGTTTAAGCTTTGTAACTTTTAAATATGCGACTTTTCCCCATAAATCTATATATTTTTAGAAAGGTCTGATGCAGCACTTTTACAAAAATGTCACATTTTTATGGTTTCATCATTCATGATTCGAAAGGGAAAGGGAAACATTACCCCTACCCCTTATGTTACACAGGGATATATGGCATACTGCATAATAAGAAAACAAGCTCATGCACCCACTAAAGCTCAAGACACATACTTATAATGTTATTTTTCTTGTTATTTGCACTGAGTTCTTCCAAAAATATATAAATACCTTATGAAGAATTGTTTGCAGGAACGGGAGCTTAATTATTGGGTGTGAAATTTAGCAAATTTTACGATTTACGGTCAATGGCCAATATAAAGTCTAATCGACGTTCGAATATTAATATATCCCTATTACGTTATATATCAATGAAATGGCCATGATCGTGGCTTTCTAAAAATGTAAATTTATAAAAAATGTAAGCTTAATTGTTTCTGTTTCCGTCGAGCGGTAAATACGTGACCCCTATCCCATTGTTGAAATCCAAGATTGGGGCCAAGATGGCGGCAAAGATGGCGCCAAATGAACCCCATGGGACACTATTTGATCTTGGGAACATCAAAATTCATTAAATATAGACCCTAAGGATTACAAAAATGTAGGTTAAAAATACATTCATGGGGTGCATGGGAACCCTACCTTCCGACTAGACTAAAGTATCTGTCTTACATGGATACATGACTTCCACAACATATGTGTGACCATGGGACATTGGGTACACAGACGGTGTACAGATCAGTCTGTATTACATGCATACATGACTGCATTAATACATGTGTGACCATTAGTAATAAAGTGTAAATAAAAGCGAGGTCATGTGCATATCACTGCATATCACTGTATTTTTTTTATTACACAGTGCCAATAATAAGCATAATGAGTCAAGCTATCTGGGGTCGGTAAAGCATTGCAGCCGGTGAAAAAGCCGTTGTTATCTATAGGGTATCTCGCATGTTGTAAGTCGCTAATTTGCTGGCGTGTTTAATGTAAAATGAACAAAATCAAAGCAAAAGTTCAGCCAGATAAGAAATGAATATGCTCACGTGTTTTACAACAGGTTCATTAATAGTAGTATGTTTCACAGAATGTTGGACATCCTGCATTTAGCATTATTATTCAATCAATCAATCAATCAGCAAGAGTTTATATAGCGCCAAAATCAAAAACAAAAGTTTTGCTCTGTGACGCTCAATGGTTAAGCCACACTGTATGCTCTGGTGAACATGTGAGTTTTCAGCTTTCTTTTGAAAGTGTCTAGGTTTGTAGATTCTCTGATGTCAAGTGGTAAAGCATTCCATAGTTTAGGGCCAGCATGAGAGAAGGCACGGCCACCATAGGTTATGTTTTTGTAGGTTGTGCAAGTTAAAAGTTTCTTGGCAGAGGAGCGCAGTGTGCGTGTGGGAATATAAGGCTGGAGTAGATCACTGATGTATGCAGGCGTTTGGTTGTGGATAGCTTTGAACGTTAACAACAAAATCTTGTAGTCAATCCTTAGACGAACCGGTATTAACTCAACAGAACAATTTGACCTGCTAATGTGACCCCTGAAACGGAAGGACTTTGAGTTTGACAAAATTACAAATTAGTTATTAAGCATTGAAATTGACTGCTAATGACTCGACATGTATTGACATTTATCAAACACTACTAGATGCATGAAATAATACAGTATGACATGAACTACTGCATACTTTTTGACTGTTATGAAGTTATGTTATACAATTGTACCTTTGACCTGTCTCATTTTAAAGTGTCAAAACAACGAGCAAGGAGATGTTATGCAACATTTGCAGACCTCAGGATAATCACTAACCAAAACACAAGAACAAAGACAGACATTGTATATTCTGATAGCAGTTCAATTGAGCATACAACACGGAGTAGTACTGCCGGAGTAACTATCTCTGACGAGGATTTATTGTATTATGTTTTCCAATATTCCTGTCAATAAACCCAATTCATACCAATATGATCGACACCGTGTGAGCCGTGTAATTAATCCAATCAGATATCTGTTATATCATTATACGAAGCAGGTTTCATCAACTTTCACACAGTACTCATTGAGTTAAATCACTAATTACAAAACTTTATTTAATATATTAATGAGTTAATTATTATTTTTACATTTCAAATGCTTCTCAGTACAATCAAATATTTATCAGATCAATATCTGTAGCAAGTTTCATCAAACGTAATGCTCTAATTATAGAGTAATATCACTAATTACAAATTTCATTAAATATTAAAATGAACCCTTAATTAATCCAAGACAACTAAATGCTTTGAACCACAATTAGATATATATTGGAGCAGTATCTGCAGCAGATTTCATCACATTTGGTGCAGTTATTTCGGAGTTATAAGACTAATTACAAAACTTCATGAAATATGCAAATGAGCTATTTGTTAACTTGACACTGCCAAATGCTTGTCAGTACAATTAGATATTTATCAGATCAATATCTGTACCAGATTTCACTGACTTGGGTGCCGTAATTTGAGAGTTATATACCTAATTACAAAGTTCATTAAATATGCAAATGAACCCTTAATTAACTTGACATTACTAAGTGCTTTACACCACAGTTAGATATCAGTCGGATCAGTATTTGCAGCAGATTTCATCACATTTGATGCAGTTATATTGGAGTTATATGACTAATTACAACACTAAATAAAATATGCAAATGACCTATTTTTAACTTGACACTGCCCAATGCCTCTAAGTATAATTAGATATATCAGATCAATATTTGTTGCAAGTATCATCAAGTTTGTGCAGGAATTTCAGAGTTATGTCACTAATAACAAATGCTCATTTAATATGCAATTGAGCAGATAATTGACATGACACTTTCAGTATCATGATAATGTTCTGAGATTGTCATTTGTGAAAAGTTTCATGAAATTTTATGCAGTATTTCTTGACATATGTCCACACTGTCATTAACGTCTCCATAGGGAAACCATTGTACGGAAAAAACGATATTGCATAACTTCATTAATATACAAAAGCCACACTATCAAAAATCTAATCAGTTCATCTTTTGATGAATATCTAATTGTACTGAGAAGCATTTGGCAGTGTCAAGTTAACAAATAGGTCATTTGCATATTTTATGAAGTTTTGTAATTAGTGATATAACTCCAAAATAACTGCACCAAATGTGATGAAATCTGTTGCAGATACTGATCCGACAGATATCTAATTGTGGTGTAGAGCATTTACTTGTGTGAAGTTAATTAAGGGTTTATTTGCATATTTAATGAACTTTGTAATTAGTGATATTACTCCAAAATTACAGCGTTAAATTTGATGAAACTTGCTATAGATGTTGATCTGATAAATATCCAATTGTACTGAGAAGCATTGAATAGTGTCAAGTTCATAATTAGCTCATTTGCATATTTCATGAAGTTTTATAATTAGTCATATAACTCCGAAATAACTGCATCAAATGTGATGAAAACTGCTGCATATACTGATCTGACAGATATCTAACTGTTGTAAAGCATTTAGTAGTGTTAAGTTAATTAAGGGTTCATTTGCATATTTAATAATCTTGTAATTAGGTATATAGCTCAGAAATTACAGCACCAAATTTTGTGAAACGTGCTACAGATATTGATCTGATAAATATTTAATATTGCTATGAATCATTGAACAGTGTCAAGTTAATATAGGGATTATTTGCATATTAATGAACTTTGTAATTAGTGACATTACTCTAAAATTACTGTGCTACAAATGTTGATCTGATGGATATCTAATTGTCCCATGAAGCATTGAGCAGTGTAAAGTTAAGTAACAGCTCATTTGCATATTAAATAAAGTTTTTAATTAATGATTAAAATCTGAGAGTACTGTGCGATGTTGAAAAAAGACCTGCTTCATTTAGTGATAACATATATCTTATTGTTCTGTGAAGCGTACTACTATTAATTAACCTGTTGTAAACACGCGTACGTGAGCATATTCAGTTCATATCTGGTTTACATTCCATCTACTAATCTTTGTACACTTGATCAGTCCTAAGGGCAAAGTAAGTAAATTCTTTGTTTTGCGTCCTCTCGTGCCTAGGTTTTTTGAGATTTTTCGGGGAAAAAAACATAAACTTTCCATTCAAAATTTCGCCGTTGGTGGCGCTATTTTGTCGCAAAAACAAGTCTTGGCTTTTAACTTTTCGACGAAACACTCCTTTACGGCAGTCAGATTTCACTAACGGACCATGCGGTGATGTAAAACAGTACTCTCTACACATTTGCCCCTGCCCATACCTCGGCCTCACACCGGGGCCTCATGTTCTCGCTGTCTGTTGTGGCTTTGCCTGTTGTGGCTTTGTCGTCTCGATAAAAAATGATGAAAGCAGGGAAACAATCAAAGTTAAAAAACAGGAAACCTTAGCACGGCAACTTGAAAGCATGGTCATTGCGAGCAATCGGGACTTGAACAGAGGGAAATTTAGTCGGCCGATTGGACTTGGGTACCAAGACTCAGAGAGTATGGCAGACGGAAAAATCGGATGGCAGACGGAAAAATCGGAAAGTGTTGAGGCCTATCCTAGTTAATTGGTCTTTTAGGTTTGCCAAAAAAATGGTTAATTCGTCCATTTTAACTAGAAACAAAAAATAAACCCGTAATCAGTTCTGTAAACGAAAGGCCTTTACGTACTTTTTGGTTCAGTTTTGGCAAGGGAAAGCATATTAGAATCCCTCTGTAAAAGTTCAAACTGAACGGCAAAGGCGTGGTGATTTAATGAGTATTTTCTGACGAGGCTAAAAAGAGGGTCAGTGTACAAAACAAATAGGACAGGTCCAAGAACTGAGCCTTGCGGGACACCAAAAGAGATAGATGATGTTGTTGATCGTATGCCATTAATAGTTACAGTTTGAGTTCTGCCTGAGAGGTAAGATTGAAACCAGGATAGAGCAGTTCCGGAGATGCCAAAGTATGTTCAAGACGGTGGAGGAGGATGCCATGATCGACAGTATCGAATGCAGCTGATAGATCTAAGAGAGTGAGAATGGTAATTTTGCCAGAATCCAAGGAGGTCAGAATGTCATTGACTATTTTCAATAGAGCAGTTTCAGTACTGTGGTGTGGTTTGTATGCAGACTGAAGAGGATTCAAAAGGTTGTGGGAAGTAAGATGAACACTCAATTGTGATAGAATAATTCTTTCAAGTATTTTAGACAAGAAAGAAAGGTTTGAGACAGGTCGGTAGTTTTTTAGTTGATTTGGGTCAAGAGATTGTTTCTTCAGCAGTGGTTTAACAAGAGCAGTTTTGAAACTAGTAGGGAATGTGCCCGATGCAAGGAACGATTTATAACCCGTGTGATGAATGGTAACACGGTGTCTAAGCATTTTATCAACAAATCGGTTGGCATTGCGTCTAGGTCGCATGTCTTTGCAGTGGAACTTAACATGACATTCTTTACAATATCATCGTTTACAAGATTAAAGTTACTGAGAGGCATACCTCGAAAGCAACTTTCTGAGCTCAAAGGCTGGGAGATATTTTGACAATCAAGACTGGCTCTGATTGTCTCAACTTTTTCTTGAAAAAAGTCCAGAAAACGCTGTGGAAGTTCTACTGCAGGGAATATTGTTGGTGTAGGGGAGGCTTTTTTAAACCCAAGTAATTTATGTGTGATACCAAACAGTTGCTTCGATGTACGACTCTCACTAACCTTATTACAGAAATAGGTGGTTTTTGCTGAGTGAACAAGTTTTGTGACAGTTCTCTTCGTATGGTTATATATTTTTTGTGGATTGTAAGTCCAGTTTTCAGCCACTGTCTCTCTGCTCGCCGACGCTCTTATTTGGCTGCCTTGAATTTGTCACGAACAGCATTAAACCAACAGGCATTCCTTCGTCTAGAAACTTTACGTCTTGTTGCTGGCGCATGCTTGTCCAAAGCAGATTGGAGACAGAAGTTAAGAGTTTGTGCTGTAGGTTCTTTAACGCTAGCAAGGCTGTGGTGAAGATCTTCCTTCAAGGCGGTAAGGTTTATGTCGCGAATGTTACGTGCTGTCACGAATACATCTGATGGGCGTGGTATTGCGACATTCAGGTGACAGATGATGGAGAGATGGTCAGTTGCAATAGCGCTGGAAACATCATTGGACAGAACTAAGTTATTGTCTGATCTGTGTATCAACCAGTCGAGAATATGACCTTTGTCATGGGTGGGTTCAGAGACAGTTTGATTTAGGCTGAATATAGAAAGAAGATTCATCATTTTTGAAGTAGTCGGGTTTTGTGGACTGTCATAGTGAATATTGAAATCACCAAGAATAATGAAAGAACCAGACAGTGTATTACAATGCTCGAGCAGATCTGGAAATTCATTTAAAAACAACGAGTCTGTCAGTTTATTCTTCCGACTTGGTGGAGGTCGATAAATGCAAAAGAAGTGGATGGCTTGTTGAGGTAGAGTTATCGAGATCTGTGCGACTTCATACGATGTATGTTTAAATGAAAAAGTATCATTGAAGGAAATACGAGATGTGTATACTTCATTGTAGATTATGGCAAGTCCACCGCCCCTAGAGGGGCGAGGAAAAGATTTTATACAGTATCCTGGAGGTGTAACGTCAGAACACTTGGCATTATCTCCCGAAGGCTTTAGCCATGTTTCAGTGAGAAACATGAGTTGAATGGCATGTTCAGTGACAAATGTTGAAATTTCTGTACGCCGCTGTGGATCATTTATAGAGTGTGCATTCAGTAAAGCCACGGTCATGTTCTTATTATTGAAGTTGTCATGCTGTTTGCCAGCTTTCTTCGGTTTATTTTTCCCAGCTCTTGTCCCTCTATGTGTAGGACGTTTTGACAGGAGGCCAAGTGATCTTATTGTCCTCCACACTGTAGGAGTGCATGACAAAGAACCAGGTATCTTGTCACGGAAATGTGTCAATTCATGTCTACTGTACGTTATTGGTTCAGGTTGATGGTACATTTGCATATACAGACAAACAAGTGTGAAGACCACAAGGTGATACTGCATTTGGAATGTTGTTGTCTGTGCAGCAGTGATGCTCCAGATACAGATGTAGCAGTAATTGAAATTACAATATGAATGACAGGCCCAGGAGAAAGCAGCATTCAATTGTTATTCAGATGTACTCAAAATGGAAGCTTCGATAGACGAATAATCAAATGGCCACTGCAGTATCGACTGTCGTTTCTAGAAGTAAAAAACTTGAGTTTACCAGAAAATGTCTCTCCTAGAAAAGCGCTGAAGCAGACCAGTGTAGTCCTTGGTGGTTCATAGTTCCTTGTACGTTGAAGTTTGTATCGGGGACCAATCAACCAGTGAAAAAATCAGGAAAACTGTCAGAGCAGAATGTAGGGGCAGCCAGCACGGCGCACACCTATAAATATATCTGGATTCCCTCGGATTCTGATTGAATCCACGGAGGAATCCACAACAATGCTTGATGGATTCAGGCTTTTTACATAGTGAAAGCGTCTGAAGGCATAAATGAAAGTTCATGTACTCAGGTCTTTCACAAGTTCCAGGTGTACAGCTCACGTAGTAGCGCACGTAAACAAGCATGCGTCTTTCTCTCGTTATCGTTGGAGAGTTCACATAAAGTGCACCCGTGAAATCTACTCCAGTGACAGTAAAAAGCGGAGTCTCGCTTACACGATATGACTGTAGGGGAGGTGAAACCGGATTACAGTATGTACGGTGGCCCAAAACTAAGTGTTCTTCGTATGTAGTAATTTCTCCCAAACTCTGCGTAGCATTCAATTATTTCTCTCTCACATATGTGTCTGCATTCAAAGTCTGCGTCGCATTCAATTATTTCTCTCTCACATATGCGTCCGCATTCAAAGTCTGCGTCGCATTCAATTGTTTCTCTCTCCCATATGTGTCCGCATTCAAAGTCTGCGTCGCATTCACTTGTTTCTCTCTCGCATATGTGTCCGCACACATTGTAGGTGGCTGCCTTGAAGTCTTGACATCAGATTGTGACTTCTTTGACCCCAATCGTTTAAAGGCTCTGGTAATTTGAAATGGCGGCTTCTTCCTTGCAAGTGTCCGTATTATAAGAAAATGTAGTACTTTTTTTTCATTTGTTTGACTGTGTCTTGCTGGTCCTGACAGCAAATAGCCGAAGGCTGAGGACATCGCAGTAGGACCCTTGCCTCTGATGATTTCATCACCAACGAAATCCCAATAGTAGTAAGCGCAATGAAAAAGTCAATATCAAATGACATGGCACCTGTTGCTGTATGAGCCAATCGTGTACCGCGTAAGTATAACAAGGACAGTATCGTAGAGTTGACATGAATCGTCATCTTAGCATTTGCTGCGGTTTTTGCTCCAGACAGCGAGTGTAAATCGAATGTTCCTTTCTGTAAGGTGCAGGACCGTGTGAACTTGTCCCCAAAGGAAGCAAGATTTATATTCTCGGTAGCAAAAATGTCCGCAAGGATTTTATCGGCGAATTCTTCGGTCACAAATGATTGATGTGCACCCTCATCAATTAACACAGTAAACGTTAGGGGCCGAGCACAACTAACGGCGGGGAGGGGGGGGGGGGCGAAAGAGAAAATGGGGGGCCACGAAAAAAATGAGTGTTCTTTGGGTGGGCCAAGAAAATTTCAGGGAAGGTAAGGGGTAGGCCACCAAACTTTTACACCATGACAGACAAAGATTATTTTTCAGCATTTTTGTTCCTTGTTGAAGCTGGAGTTTCTTGTTAAACTTCTTGTAGCATGATAAAATACCAAGTCTTAAACCTCACAATGCAGTTGTTATGTGTAAAATGAGAAATATTATTATTGAAAATTGACTTCATTTGTCAATAATAATAATGGTTGGTAATGATACAGAGGCTAGGTTGAAACAGGTTATTTCATCATGCTATAGGAAGAACTAGAATACGTAGTGGATACACAGGAAAAAAACTGAAAAAAAGGGACAAAAATGGCATTAATGGGTATTTTATGGTCAGAATTAACTTGGGGGAAGGCCGGTGCGATTGGGGGGAGGGTCACTCTTTTTCAGGCAGCGGTTTGGTGGAGGGCCGCTTCATTTTGCGCATGAGTCAGGGGGAGAGTCACTAATTTTTGTGCAAGGAAGAAATGGAAATTTTTTATAATTTGAAATGTTACAGAGAAATCCTGAAAGAGACACGCAACATATAGGGCACTCTTGTATTAATAGCACTTGTACTACAAAATACATTACTCACAACTATAAAACATACACATGCAAAAAAATGTAGTTTTTGTTAAACTGCAACATAAGTAATATATTGTAAAGAATTATCTGAAATAAGGCCCAAAATGCCAACCTTTAGAGGACTAAAAGTTTCCTCTAGTTAATGGTAGCGTAAACGTGGCAATGGAGAACCTAGATGGCGATGAACCGGACCGTCACAAACCGTGGTTCGATATATGGACCGTGTGCACGACGGAAGGCGCACTGAGATTTGGCTGGTAGCACAAGTCACAAGGCTGACCGGCGTGCTCGAGCAACCCACTCACTGAACAACTATGAAAACCTGAAATAGCACGACTAGTTTTACAACCCAGACAATAATTCGTCACCGGGGCTAACACGAGATGTTTGGACAAATCGTGGAACAGGTTTAAACCGAAATAAGAGGGAAAGAACGGTAAGGCAAAAGTTCAGCTCAGCACAGCTTTGGACACAATGTTCCCTGCGAGACAGCAGGTCTAGAAGTCCGCACAAGTCAGGGAGGGTCAGGATATTACAAGTTTTCACACGTGATCTAAGTCCCGCCCTGATATGGAGCCCACAGGTCTTATTGTGCTCTCAAATACAGGGTTTCTGAACCTGAGATTCAGGAAAAAGTTGCATTTTCTGAGCCAGCGGAGCAAGAGCAGTGTAACAGGTAACCGACCCTGTAGTTCCCCAACAACTCCCCCCGACCAGACCTGTGCATGTCCTCATACACAGAATGTCGACGATCTTAACAACAACCAACAGAAAATGGCTGTAATGAACCGTCCTTCGACTTAACCGAGGGTATGTAGCCCTCCTGTCATGTCAAATAAAAGAAGTCTAAGAGGAAATTGTCATGTAAAAGTTAACAGAATCAGCTATCTGTGGATACCACATACTGGTTCAAGGGATAGTTGTCGTTCTGTTTGTCGCATTGTCAAGGGAGTAGCAACTTGGATAAGAGGTGTTATGCTCACAAGGATTTAACTACCCTATTGCACTGTCTAATTAAGAATTCTTCTCATCACAAAGGGAAAGGATAGAGTGAAAGACAGAGTCTATGATAGGTTCAGGTATTTCAACGGGTCTTTCTACCCATATTTTATACCGCCCACAACCACTCAAAGACAAATGAGAAAAGAAGCTAGGCCTTCTGGTATACAAGGTGCAGATCTCCGTACTCTGCTAAATACCACCTAGTATTCAAGAAAAGGATGCTCCAGGTCAATCGCAATATCTAGCAATTCTTACCGACTCTGGAAACGAGGAAGAAGAAAATAAAGACTTTAAATGATCGCACTAAATACTTTTTTTTCTGTTTCCTTCGTTTTGATTATTTTTTTTGGTGATTTTTTTGCCTTTTTTGTGTTTTCATTGTTTTCTCAGTCATTAGTCGGAAGGAAACTCATAAACAATGGAACAATGATCTCTCATCAAACAGTCACCACGAAACGTGACTAAATACCGTGAACCTTGCCGTTTACTTCGTGCAACTTTATAAAAAGTTATACGTCCAGTAGTCTAACATGAACTTATCCATTCATGACATGCGTGTCCTTTACTACACCACAATATTGGCTAACCTACGCAGGGGCGCCGAACCCTGAAAAAACAGATT
This sequence comes from Ptychodera flava, assembly GCF_041260155.1. Classification (NCBI taxonomy): domain Eukaryota; kingdom Metazoa; phylum Hemichordata; class Enteropneusta; family Ptychoderidae; genus Ptychodera; species Ptychodera flava. The sequence continues at coordinate 10,082,474 of NW_027248281.1, forward strand.
ACCCTTCTCCTTGGCTACGTACTTTAGATGTTCTCATTTCTTGATAAACTCAACTTGTCAATTCTTTCAAACTTGATTCACGGCCTTTGACAGTCTTCCAAAGCCACAATGGTAATTTGCTTCCTAGCTCTCGTAGGATATCTGTTAGCTTGATATTTAATTTTGTTTTTGTCAGTGAAACCTTCACCAATCCTTGTATCACAATTGTCACATTGTTCTACTTCTAAAATGTCAGCATCTCCCTCCTCTAAACAGACTGAATCATTACCCCATTTAATTTGGCCTTTGCTTATGTTATTGTCGACATCTGTCATTTCTGGTTCTGAACTGATATCAAAGGGAACTTCTGGTTTCAGATTAGATTCAGTAGATATAGCAGACTGACCTTTCATCTCTACAGCAACACTATTCTCAGTAACAGTGTTATCTGCATCACAGGATGGGGTGATAGTTTTGTTACCCAGATAAGGTTTCACTTGATCGTAGTCAGAGGGTTTACCAACTTGTACACGTTTATCGATAGGTAGAATCTTAACTTTATTTAACCAGCCGTTCAGAGGCTCTCCCTGATAACGCTTTAGTTTCTCGTAGTGGAACATTTTCGGCTGACTTTTAGGGCTGTACTGAATTCTGTACACAGCGTCAGACAATTTGCCTATTACCAAATATGATCCTTCATAAGCCAATTGCAGTTTAGGTGATTACCCTTTTTCCTTCTTTCATCTTTCAGCCAAACAAAGTCCCCTACATTGTGGCAGCTTTTTGTCGCAAAACAGTCATACATCTTTTTCTGTCTCATGGCTGTACTAGTAAGCTGTGACCTTGCATGCTCATGGGCTATTTCTATTCTCTTTCTCAAATTAGAAACGTAGTCAATTCCTTGATAATCATCATGTAGTTTCAGAAGCGTAATCACCATATCCAATGGGTAATACAATTCCCTGCCAAACATTAGCACATTAGGAGTTTCGCCAGTAGCAGGATGGACGCTAATGCGATATGCAAATGTTGCTAGACTTAGGTGCTCATCCCAGTCGGTTTGATGTTTTTGTGGGTCCATATAGGGTAGCAGGATGGACGCTAATGCGATATGCAAATGTTGCTAGACTTAGGTGCTCATCCCAGTCGGTTTGATGTTTTTGTGGGTCCATATAGGATTTAATGTATTGGACAAAGCTATGATTAAAAAATTCCAATTGGCCGTCACTCTGCTTCTGACCCGGGGGCTGTGAGGGTTTTTTGTACCATAACAGTTCACAGACCTCCTTAAAAACGTTAGAAACAAAGTTCCGGCCGAGGTCACTATGGCATTCCAAAGGCATGCCAAATCTACTGAGACAATTGTCTATTAATGCTTTTGCGACAGTAATTGCTTCCTCATTAGGTATTGGGTAGGCCTCCGTCCATTTTGAGAAATGATCACCCACTACTAAAATCTTGGTATTTCCCTTATCAGATATATGGAAAGGGACAACTACATTGATAGCGATTCTCTCCTTTGGGGCACCTACTATGTATGTTTTGAGTTTTTGCCCTGTCACTGACTTAGCTTTTGCACAGGTGTCACATACCCGAACATGAGCACGGACGTCCACTGGCATCCCGTAACAATAGTATTTGAGTCAAACCTTGGCAAGAGTGTGTCCCATACCGCCATGTCCATTGAAACAACTTTCATGGAAGGTTTTCAATACCAACCCAATATAAACCTTGAGTAATACAACTAGCCAGCCAACTAATTTTCCATCATCAGCCTCCCACAATTTATACAGAATACCGTCAAGAATTCTGAGCTGGTCGTACTGAGACCAGTAACTTTTCAGCACGGTGACTTATGAGAAATGTCTTCCAATGAGGGTCGCGGATAACCCCCTTCAATCAACTGAATTATCGGGCCTATACTGAGAAATTCCAATTGACATTTTCTCAAGTCTTCTCGAGATCAGAGAGGTTCATGGTTTATCACTGTATCACTGTTTAAACTGAACTCAGCCTCCTGCTGTGTCTTACCAACAGCTTGCCGTTTTTTGGATTTATGGTGCACCTTTCCTTTCCCAAATTGAGGGCGTCCCCCATTGAAAGACACCGATTAGCCAATTCATCCGGAATTTCTTTTTCCACCATCATTGGGGCATCATCACTCTCATTATATCGTCAGACGGAAATTCTTGCATGACTGACTTATGATTTGTTGGTCTACACAAGCCTGTCGCTATTTTATTTCCTACATTATCGTGACTACTTGCCTGATTCACTCTATGGTGTTCCTTTCCACAATGTTTGCATTGAATAACCGGGATGCAACTCAATGCATCGGCGTTTTGGTGTTTATTACCTGGTCTATAAACAACCTTGAATTTATATTGACCTATAACTTAAGCAATCTTGCCAACTGTCCTTCAGGATTCTTAAGTCTCAGCAACCAGACCAGTGAAGCATGGTCAGTTCTAACTGTGAATGGCCTGCCAATGAGATAATGTTTGAAATACTTCACGTAATTTACAACAGCCAAAAGTTCTTTTTTGGCCACACAGTTATTTTTCTCTACTTTATTTAGAACACGATTTGCATAGGCGATGGGTGTTCCACCCCTTCAATTTCTTGGGATAACACGGCCCCAATACCGATTGCACTCGCATCTGTGTCTAAAACGAACTGTCCCCCTTCTGATGGAAAGGCTAGCACCAGGGGCTGATGTTAGTAGTTCCTTTATTTCGTCAAATGCTGTCTGGCATTCAGGAGTCCAAACAAATACTGCATGTTTCCGAGTAAGCTCGTTCAAAGGCTTTGCGATGCTTGCAAAATTCATGATGAAACGCCGATAATATGATGCCAGCCCGAAGAAACTGCGAACTTCAGACACATTGCTAGGCACAGGCCATCTCTTGATTGATGTTATTTTCTTGTGATCTGTTGATACTCCTTTTCCCAAGAAGTCAACCTTCACAGCAAAGAGGATGCACTTTTTGGCCTTTAATTTCAAACCAGCTTTTCTTAACCTATTAAACACTATCTGTAATCTCTCCAAATTTTCCGGAACAGAAGATCCATACACTATGATGTCATCAATGTATAACATTAGGATCTCCCACAGCAATCTATGAAAAAACATTTTCAACGAGTTTTTCAAATGTCCCCTGGACTTCCACACAATCCCATGGGCATTGAAGTCCATTGTAAAAGCCTGCCTGATGGTGTAACTATGGCAGATTTTTCCCGACTGTCCTTTTCTAACTCTACCTGGTAGAATCCCTGATTTTGATCCAAACAGCTGGAAATCTTTGCCCCACCCAGACTTTCAAGATTATCCTGAATTTGGGGTATTGGCTGAGCATTGCAAAGTGTGATAGCATTGAGACGTCTATAGTCACAGACAAGTCGAAATGACCCGTCTTTTTTACCCACTAATAGACAAGGACTAGACCACGCACTTTCCGATTCTTCTAACAATCCCTTATCCACAAAACTCTGAATTTGTCTATCTATTTCCTTCTTTTTCAAGTGAGGTGCCCTATATGGACGAGACTTGATGGGAACTTCAGTTGTAGGGATGTGGTGTTTTGCTATATCAGTCTTTGTCGTATCCATGATATCCGTACTAAACACATCAGAATTCTTGACAAGCAAATCATACACTTGTTTCTTTAGTTCATCAGAAGTAAGATTTACAATGCTTCGCTCATACAGATCTTTAACATGCTCTGGCATTTTCTCACACTGTTTAGCAGTGGCTACTCTTGCACTCGGTGGTGTTGTTGTACAGGCAATATGCTCACTTGGAATTGTCGACATTTCTATATAAAACTTCGTGTTTTTATCCATTTTCAATAAGCCAACACATTGTCCCTTTTTCACCTCTATGTCCTAGCTACTAAGATTCATTACTCTAACTTCATAGAGATTACTCCTGGCTTGCTTGGACAATGGGCACCCATCGACCCAGTTCCCCAACAAACTGTTTGTTACCATAGCAATGACCTCAGATTGTTTATATTCAAAATCATCACATTTATCAGACGCCCTTTGACCTCTGTATAAATGAAAACCAACTTGCCCAACTCGAGGCTTTTTGTGCATTTTAGCTAACAGTATAGCCTCATGCCATGCTGGAATAGACTGCGGCCAATTAGCCTGTAACCGACAGCATAACGGTTTCAAATCTTTTTGTGTTGTTTCTAGTATCTGGTCATTGATGGTCACTTTCCCTTTTCGCAAATCAAGTTGACAATCAAATTTTCGCAGTAAGTCCATACCTATGATGCTAGCAGATCTACCCAATGTCTCTGCTACCAGAATAGATTCGAATCTCTCTTTAGTACCGATCTTAATTTTCACCAGAATTTGACCCAATAATGAAGCTTTGACCCGTCAACCTGTGTAAGGTAATTGCCATAATCAATCAGTTCGGGACGCTCTTTTTTCGGGAATGAGGTAGAAAAATTCCTTAGCAACGCTACAGCCCAAAAGTATGCCTAAGTGTACGTTATTCCATGAAGCATAATTTCTATCGAACAGTGCTTTCAGCCGGTCGCTATTGATACTACATATTTTGTTAAAAATATTACTAACGCTAAAGTGTTTTATACCGAGAAAGACATTATCAGTATGTTTGATTTCCTCATTGACAACATATTTGTTGAATTCGGAGGACACATTTTCCAACAGTGTATAGGAATTCCTATGGGCACTAACTGTGCTCCCTTACTTGCCGACTTATTTCTGTTCTCATACGAGGCAGAATTTATCAAGAACCTTATCAAGCAGAAAAAGGTCTCTGTAGTTCGAACTTTCAACCTTACATTTAGATACATATACGGTGTTATTTCATTGAATAACTCTGAATTCAGTAAATGTCTGCTATTATTTATCCTCCAGAATAGAAGATTAAAGAAACTACAGATACGGCCTCTTCTGCTTCATATCTGGACATTATACTTAAATTTGACTCTAATGGCCAACTTTCTACTAGGCTAGATGACAAGAGAGATGATTTCAACTTTAGTATAATCAATTTTTCACACCTCATCAGTAATATTTCACTCTCACCTGCTTATGAGGTATACATTTCCCAGCTTATTCGATATGCAAGAGCTTGCAGTTCATATGGTGATTTTGTAGAGAGACATGGCCATCTCTCTTACAAACTGTTAAATCAAGGTTACACCAGAGCAAGACTTGTCTCTATATTCAAACGCATTTTTGGCAGGTATCGCACGCTGGTAGATTAATACAATATCTCTCTTCGACAAATGATCACTGATGGCATTGGTGACATGGGGCCTTAGTTAGTGACCACTACCTATCTGACTTACAGATTGATATATGGCGGGTGCCACATGTGGGGCAGGATGCGCTTACAATTTTCGAAACACCTAACATCACTTCTTGGTCTTTTGGCCAGAGGTCCATATATCTTTCTTTCATAAATTTGACTTTGTTTGTGTACCGTCTATTTACTGTCTGTTCTGTGCTGTTTTGTGTCTATGTTTACAACTATTGTCTTACAAATTCTAGCCTAGTGTTATTGGATTATTGATTGGTATGATTGCGATTATTGTATCAATTTATTTTCAAAAGATAATCGATCGAAAATCTGCTTGGGTGCCGCTCGTGCCGGGCGCTCGTGTGCTGAGGTCACGTCATAAACATGTCCACAATAACCCGTACATTGACTTATACACTTTAACATCAAGGTATCCATTGGTTTCCTGTACTGAAATTAAATTGACGACACTTTTTTCAGTTTTGGTGATACTTTTACGTACGCTTCAGCACATTTTGGCGCACTTCGGCGTAGTTTGGCGCCATTGTGAACGGGGAACTACACGCAAGTGAGCGAGACAACAATGTATCAATTTCGGACAAAAGAATATCGATCGATAACGTTCACTGCACGATTACAGTGGAGACTCTACGCTACTCTACTTTACTCTACTCTTTGCCTCTGTTCTGTATTATTTTTGCAGTTTACTGGAATTTTCATTGTTGATATTCAACAAAATTTGGTATAAATTACAACAACCTGACAGGTATTTGGTCTGTACAATTTAAGAGACGCTAACCGATTAAAATGCGTCAATATAAGACCCTGATTCTGCATATGCAAAAGCCGTAAGATCGCCATTTTATTGAATAATAAAATGGAACTAAAACAAGTTTCGTCGAGAAATTCAAAAAACTAAAACCACAGAAATTTTGTATATCAATCAAAGAAACACCGTGACACTTTTCACTATCATTGGTTCAGAATTGAGAAATTTGAACGAGCGAGAGTTGTACGATCTGTTCAGTACATTAAACGCCATTGTTTTCTTGGGAAATCGAGCTGATTAGACACATCGTAAAATTTTTTATAATATTTGGTATGACACATATCATGAAGGGTAACTAAAATGTTTTTTTTGTTTTTTGTATTTTTGAGTTTCCCTCTTACTTTTATGAAATGACGAGTTGAAGATCGTTTTGCTATTAACTGTGTTTTTACTTAATTTAGATATAGCTGTTATCGCTTACGTAATTTTGGAATTACCAGGTGAAATTCTTCCAAAAATATTATAATTGTAAGGGCTACTTTTACGGGAAATAGGACCTGTTACTCTTTCATCAATATTTAGCTGTGCAGCAAGGAAATACGGCGTAATTTTAAACATGACGCGGGAGGTGAAATTGACTCTCTGAATGCGCACTTCACGTTTGTGTGGCGAAAATTCGGAAGCTATTGTATTTGTACATCCTGTGTTGATTAAGCATTTTTGGGTGACATTCTGTACAGTTACATCAATCAAAAGCATTTGAATTATTCCCGGACGTGGACTTATAAATTTCCTCAATCGTAATCTGATGACCTTGACCTGTGACCTCATGATTTTCTGTAGTTTTGATTTCCGCATTATTGTCAGTGTTTTGTTCTTGCGCTTTTGTGTGATTTTTACCTCGCTTATTTTTCCTCCTATGTGTTTTACAATTAGTTTTCTTATTAGTTTGTGTCGTTACATTATCAGCTCGGTCTATTCCAGCCTCGCCACCAAGATGACTTGCTGACTGTTCTAATCGGATTGAGGGATGGACGATTCCCGCAATCCTTTGTAGTTTAACGGCTTATTTTTCACTTCAGTTTGCTCCTGCTGGCGTTGAGGGCAATTCTGCTTACGATGCCCTTCCTTACCGCAACACCAACATACAGTTTTCTTATTTGGATCTCGAAATTTCGCATTAATTCTACTGCTTGATTGAATTGCAGTCTCTATGCGCCCTAATCTATCCAACACATGCAATAGCAGTCCCTGTAAGCCTGTATCATTGACCTTGCCTTCATCGCAATGTGACACATCACCTGACCTGACTGCAGACGGACGTGTTTTTGCCTTCCGAAATTTCTGATAACTCTCTTCACACCGGGCTTCGTGCACAACGAAGTCCAATGTCGCACCTTTCCACCTCCCTGCTTCATTTATTTTTCTTTGCAGAGAATCATCGACGACAGCCTGAAAACAGTTATCAATACACAACCGTCAAGACAATCGCCTGATGCACTGGGATATGCTTTAATTATGATTTGCCGTATTTCATGTGCCAAATCTTTCAGAGATTGATCCTTCTTTCTAACAATTGCCTTAGCTTGGAGGCGGAACTCGTCCTCTAAACCACATGTCGAAAACCGTTTCAGTAACAAATCACATAACTCACTGTAATCATTCACTTCTTTAATACAATGTGCTGCAAACTCTAAAGCTTGACCTCGCAATTTTGTCAAAAGAATGTTAAATTTCTGCTCAGAATTCCAACCATTTACCCTCGCACATATTTCGAAGTGTAATTTGTAATTGACAAAATCCGTCGTCCCATCATAGCGATCAGCTTTTGCTGAGTTGTTTTTCATGTCATACACCGGCGCCTTTAAAGCGATTTCGTCATGGGAGGAGGTGTTCTCCCTGCTTTAAAAGTCATAGATGGTAGTGTATCCGACCCTCTATTTGCAAATAAACCACTTCCCCCAAAGCTTAAACCTGGACCCGGCCCTTTCAGCAAGGGTGCGGATACTGTAGAACCAACGAAGGATGTTGCAATCTTATTGTCTGTACCTATAGAGGGACGGTAACCTGACATGCCAACACTAGTACATATATTGTTACCACGCGACGAAAGCGGGAGTCGATGTGTAACCGCCTAAAATAACAGCAGTGTTTGACAGACTTTGTCTACCGGCCACCTCTTTCTCACGTGAGAATAGAATAACCTCCTCTTGGCGTCGCATTTCAGTTTGTACGACACCTTCGGGAGATAATAGTGGCGTTATATCACTATAGTCCTCAACACGTTCACTACGGACATCTCGAAATCGAACCGGAGTTTTGCCTGACTCCAAAACTCGTTTCTGAACTGTGCCTTGCTGCCAGCTAGAGAAGACAACTTTGCTGTCGACGAAGCTTTCCATGGTTGAAAAATGTACGGCAAAATACCGAAATCAGACACTCGCTAGAACGAACAGCAAATGTCCTCCCCAACAACACCTGCAAAAATTCACGTAACTTGTATCAACTTTCCCTTTCAATGACATCAATAGAAAAATCAAAAATAGAACACGCCGTACTCGATCTGTGTGAGTACTAGCAAAACGTCTCGCCCCAGTGCTGCCAGCACTGTAATAAGGCCCAAAATGCCAACCTTTAGAGAACTAAAGGTTTCCTCTGGTTAATGGTAGTGTAAACGTGGCAATGGCGAACCTAGATGGCGATGAACCGGACTGTCACAAACCTTGTGTGAAACGTATCAAAATTACCTTGAAGTGTCGGCACCTCGGCCGCATTTCCACAAAGACATTTTATACATTTTAACCTGACAAGGACATGGCTACACCCTGGATCAGATTCTAGGTGGAGGTTGCCAAATAAACATTTGGGGAACAGCTTCCCCCTCTCACAATTAAACCCTACTTAGTGTCTAAATATGGTGGATTACAGACCATCTGTACGTACATATGATCTGCACTTGCCAGACCATGACCAGACTTTGCGTCCACTCCTTGACAATTTATCAAGGGCCAAACCTTTAATGTCAAATGCAATACGTAGTGGATATAACTGTATGATTGAGCTTGGGAAGCTCACTCCTCACTTCTCCTCCTTGCGCTGCACTCCTCCCTGCGGAGCCTGCTGTGTGTGCTGAAAGCCGGGACTCTACGGTGTCAAGACTGTGGTCCCACCATTGAGCAGAGTGACTGAACTACGAGAGAAGCACTGGGTGTGCATACACTTGGCCAGTTGTACCTGAACAGAGACAATCTCGACATCCTACGGAATTACCGTACAGGGCTTGAATTGCGGGACCTCTGGTGCTAGGACAAACAACTGTGCACATGTGCTACGGGAAAGGACTTGAACGGGATCTGTGTTGAAGTTACCGGATCAAGGAATTGTATGCTCGACTGGACAGTGAACAGTGAACACGGCAGACGGACGCTTAATTAACCCGGGCAACTGTAGAGCTCATAGACTGTACTACACGTTACTCCCCTACCCCCTCTTTTACGCACAGGAGTCAGATAAGTTTTTCTTATTATTGTAACTTAATATTTCTTTTATATTTAATTAGAATAAATAGGAGAATTACTATATTTTTTGTGTGTGTCTGGATTCCTGTTGCATGGACGACAGCTGGTAACATTGATCACATTAAGAGTTCTGTCTCCCCACTTACCCACGGCCAGTCGAAACCAAGGCCTTCCAAATTAATTAACTCGTCCCGAAAACAAATAAAATAAGATCATTACAAATTGGTGGCAGCGGTGGGATGATTAATTGATTGATTATTAATTTTTGGAAGTTGAAAAAAAAAATATATATATAAGGGTTTGTGATCTGTGTTGCTGTATGTCTGTGCATACAGGAGCCAGGCATTTATTTGCATAGGGAAAGCGTTCACTTTTGACTTTGCATTTTTATTAGCTTAGTATACAGTCATAGAAGTTTGTTTGAAAAAAAAATTTAGATATAATAATTTTGTATACCGGTAATTTCAAAGAATGGCTGAAGCGATGAGTTTCGATGGTGAGAGGCATGATGATGCTCAAAGTGTGGGTGAGTTTAGTGAGGGTGATTACTATTACGAGCCTTTGACTTTAGTTGATGTGATAGGTGAAACAGATCCAATTCCAGGTACTTTGGTGTTGAGTGGTAGAGATAGCAGACTTCTGACTGATGGTTTGAGTACTAGTGTGCCAGCAAACCAGAGACTGCGTGAGAATGATACGCGTTACACTGAACGTAGAAGTGTGAGTGGCAGTGTTCATGTAAGGAGATATAGGCCAAAGGTTGAGTAATGGTGCTGATATCGGCATGAGGACAGATGACAGAGAATGTGTCAGGAGTAATAGTGTTGATTATGAAAGGGAGGCGAGAGAAAGTCAGGAGATGCTAGAACTAATGCGTAATGAGATCAGGCAAATGCAGGCGGTAATGCGTGATTAAGCGCATAAAATTAATAGGCTGACCAGTCAACAGAGAGTACATGTATCCAAGAAAAGGTTGCTAGAGTTAATTAATATTCCCGAGCAAGATAACGACCCTGGCCCCACTTGCAGAACACCCACAAAACAGGCACCTACAGGTAAGAGTCGACCAGAGAAAGTAATTGTTAATACTTATGCATCACAGATCACAACTGACACAGTTAAAGTTGATGAAACAGCCATAGGCACTAACCAAAGTGTCCCTGAACAGAAAACACCAGTAAAAAGTGGCAATACGGTCTCCACCAAGCTGCAGTTAGTGCTTGATAGGTATGATGGTAGCACCCCATGGGAGGATTACAAAATTTATTTCGTAGAAATGGCCACCATAAATGGATGGTCAGATGAGATGATGGCCATGCAACTGCTCATTCACCTGAAAGATAGGGCGAAAAGTACTGTGATGGATGAACGTAGAGTGGGCCCTGCTAGTTTTAAACATATGTGCGAACTTCTTGAAAAGAGGTTCGGAACTAGCAAGCTTGCAGCTACTCATAAGTCTGAGTTACAAACACGCAGGCGTAAGCCGAATGAATGCCTTACAGATTTTGGATATGGCATACGCAGACTGTGTAGGCTAGCATATGCTGATTTCTCTGCTGACGTCATCGATAGGATTGCGCAGGAAAAATTAGATAATGCTATAGAAAGTAGGGCAATAAGAGATGCGCTGCATAGGGTTAAGCCAAAAACTTTGGAAGATGCTATAGCAGTGGCTGTCGAGGAAGAGAATTATCTGCTAAAATACGAGGTGGCAAGAAAGATGAGCATGCGAAGAAATTTGTGAGAAATTGTGACAAAGAGGATGCTGACACTGATAGTCCAAGCAATCTGACAGAGATCATTGAAACTGTCCTCAGCAAACATCTCAATGAGCTAAAAGGCAATTTGAAACCCAACATCAAGGCAAGTCAAACAGTTAGTGAGAGTACAGTGTGTTTTAATTGTGGCGGGGAAGGGCATGTGAGGACAAGCTCTACCAGTAGAAAGAATGTACAGAAAGAGTTGACAGGAGAAAGTCGTTTCTCTTGTTACAACTGTGATGGGCTAGGCCATATGACAAAGAACTGTCCATCACCAAGGAAACCAAGGACGCAGCAGGGAAACGGGGATCAGCTTACTTCAGGGCCGCAAGTGGGCTGGCAAATCAGGAAGGCCCACAAACACAGGCATAAGTGAAACTATACCCACTCTGACTGAGGCGAGCGGAACGATTGTGGTTTCTGCAACACCAAAGTCATTGCATATAGACGTAGGAACCTATAAAAGAAGTCAAGAGAGCGATTAGGCAGGCAAAGTTAGATTATAAAAATAAAATTCAATCAAAGTTTCTTTCTGGTAACTTTCGATCTACTTGGCAAGGTATCAAGCATATGGCAGCAGTAAATAAGGTTACTCCTTCAGAGTCAAAAGTTACACTAAATAACTTAGACTCAGCGGCGCTGCCAAAGGTCCTGAACACATTCTTCACTCGTTTTGAAACAGAGGATTTTCATCTCAAATCTCAAATCTAAAACAGTCATTGTCTCCTGAGTTAGGGATGTCTATTGAGACAGAGAAAGTAGCTAAAACTTTAAAATCATTAAATGTGAACATAAGTCCAGGTCCTGATTGTATTTGTGGTCGCACCCTGAAGTTCTGTGCTGATCAGCTTAGTGTAGTCTTACAACACCTTTTCCAAGTTTCTCTTGATACAGTTAGTATTCCTGCCATATGGAAAAATTCTATAGTAGTACCAGTCCCAAAGAAAGCTAGCCCTAAAGAACCCAATGATTTTCGACCTGTTGCTCTTACTTCCCTGGTAATGAAAACATTTGAGAAAATAATTAAGTCCATTATTCTGACAAAGGTTGGCAACAAACTAGACCCCCTACAATTTGCATATCGACCGGGAAAAGGTGTTGAAGATGCTAAGCTTTTCATTCTCAATACACTGTACAAACACTTAGAAAAAAACAGGTGCTCATGCAAGAATCCTTTTCGCAGATTTCTCCAGTGCTTTCAACACAATCCAACCCCACATCCTTGCAGAAAAACTCTTAAATTTAATTTTAGCAATCAACTTGTACTTTGGATTATTGACTTTCTTACAAATAGATCACAAAGGGTGTTTGTCAATGGTATTTTGTCAAGTATCATTCAAACAAATACAGGTTCTCCTCAGGGTTGCGTTCTGTCTCCTCTGTTGTACATCCTTTATACTGACGATTGTAGAAGTACACATGAAGGTAGCCACCTTGTTAAGTTTGCTGACGATAGTGCTCTGCTTACACTTCTACAGGGATCAGAATGTCATCATGGTCCCGCTCTTAGTGAGTTTGTTGAGTGGTGTGATAATTCGTATCTAAACTTAAATGTTAAGAAAACTAAGGAAATGATAATTGATTTTAGGAGGCAAGAACGCAACCCTCCTACGTCCATTGTTCACGATCAAGAAGTCGAGATTGTTTCGAAGTATACATACCTTGGTTCAATATTTGACAACAAATTGAAATGGGATCATAACACCGATGCTATACTGAAGAAGGGGCAGCAAAGATTGTACTTTTTAAGGAAACTGCGTTCATTCATGGTTGATAGACAAATTTTATCTCTTTTTTATAAATCTTACATTGAAAGCGTTATCTCATTTTCATTCATTTGTTGGTATCAAAATCTGTCTGTTAAAAACAAAACTTCACTCGATAGAATTGTTTCACTTAGCTCAAAACTAATTGGTATACCCCAGAGAAGTCTTTCTACGTTTATAATCAGCAAGTACTCAGGAAAGCCCGCTCAATTCTTTTGTCTTGTGATCATATTTTATCAGCAGAGTTCGACACACTTCCTCTGGTCGGCGTTTTAGATACCCGGCTTGCAGGTCAAACCGGCGCAAGTTGTCATTCATTCCAACCGCTGTGCGGCTTTTAAATGATTCCTAAACTGTTTTTTTGTATAGTCCTGCGTCTCCTACCATTTTGTAAATTTGTTATATTATTTTTTGATGTTGTATTTGAGCCACGCTTTTTAATTGCCCATGTTTGGGATAAATAAAGTTCTATTGAATTGAATTGAATATGGAATTAAGGGGTGTTTTTGCCTAGATACAGGGGCACATTGTAGTATTGTTTCTGTCGATCATTACTTAAAAATTCCAGAGAAGGACCGCCCTGTTTGAAGTCAAGTACTTCAAAAGTAGCCCAGGCCAATGGTAGCCCAATGCAAATTGAAGGTGAAACACACTTTTTTATCACAGTGGGCAGCAAGCAAATAGTTATCCCAGTTTTAGTAGCTGACATAAGAAGTGCAGGAATTTTAGGCATGGATTTCATTGAAGGTGCGAATTGCAACATTTTTGGGAAAAGAAAGGAAGTTAGCGTTGATGGAGAGATTGTTCAGTGTGTTGAAAAACGAGTACCGTCATTTTGCGCGCGCATACAAGTGAAACGACCGGTTATAATACCAGGGGGTAGTGAGCATATAGTCATGGCAAGGACAACAAAGGCAGCAAAAGAAGACGATTGGTGTATTGTCGAGCCCACAAAGAAAAATGTGATAGCAGGTAGGGGTATATTGGTGGCTAGGTCGATGGTAACCTCAGCCAAACGGAATATGCCTATTAGGGTATTAAATGCCACGAGTAAACCGGTAGAAGTGAAGGCAGGTAGCACTATTGGGGTGATCCGGTCACTGGAAATCGATGATATTGTGAGTACAGTTGGTAAAGAGAATTCAGAGGATATCTATTCGAACGAATGTGGTACATCTGATAAGACAGGGGAAAGGCAATCTTTGCCGGCACATTTATTGGATCTCTGGAAAGATGCAAGTGAACATCTCGACAAGTCTGACAGTCGTAAGGTAGCTAATTTCTTAGTCAAGTACCAGGATGTAATCTCGGAGGGAGACGGTGATCTGGTAGGACTGATTATGTGAAACATCGCATTGATACAGGGGGTGCCAAACCTATACGCATTCCACCAAGGCGATTTCCATTCCAACAACAGGATGAATCCAGAAAGCAAATTGATGAGATGTTAAATAAGGGTTTAATTGAGCGATCTAATTCCCCCTGGAGTGCGCCGGTGGTACTTGTGAAGAAACGAGACGGGTCCACAAGATTCTGTGTTGACTATAGGCGTTTGAACACCTGTACGGTCAAGGACGCTTATCCAATACCAAGGATAGATGATTCATTAAATATGCTTGGAGGAGCTAGGTGGTTCAGTACGTTAGATTTAGCCAGTGGTTATTGGCAAATAGAGTTGGACGAGGACGCCAAACAGAAGTCCGCATTTGTGACGAGAGAGGGTCTTTTTCAATGGAATGTAATGCCCTTTGGTTTGACAAATGCCCCAGCAACATTTCAAAGACTAATGGAGAGAGTCATGTCAGGTTTACAGTGGAACATACTTTTGTTGTATTTAGATGATATCGTTGTGTTTGGTAGGACAGTGGACGAGTCATTAGAACGGCTAGGTGTTGTATTTGAAAGACTGAGGAAGGCAGGTCTAAAGTTAAATGCAAAGAAATGTCGTTTGTTCAAGCTGAGTGTTATTTACTTGGGACACAAAGTATCGGCGGAGGGAATCATGACAGATCCAAGCAAGGTGGATTCTGTTCGTGATTGGCCGACACCAAGGAATGTTACGGATGTGAGAAGTTTTCTTGGACTCGCATCATATTACAGGAGATTTATTAAGGGTTTTGCAACGATAGCAAAGCCATTGCACAGACTGACCGAAAAGAAACAGGAGTTTTTGTGGACAGACGAGTGTGATGAGGCACTCGGTACACTGAAGGAGAAACTGATAAATGCACCGATCTTGGCATACCCAAGGCCAGAAGGTGAGTACATTTTAAATACAGATGCCAGTGATTATGGAATTGGAGCAGTTCTCTCCCAGGTGCAAGAAGGAATTAAGTGGGTTATCGCGTATGCAAGCAAGTCATTGTCGAAGCCTAAGCGTAATTACCGTGTGACTAGAAGAGAGATGTTAGCATTGGTGAATTATGTGAAGTATTTTCTTCAGTATTTATGGGGAAGACAATTTCGTGTTAGAACAGACCATGGAGCATTGATGTGGTTGAGGGGATTTAAGGAGCCAATGGGGCAGATAGCCCGTTGGTTGGAAACTTTGGGTACCTATGACTTTAAGGTAGAGCATAGGGCAGGAAAAAGTCATCAGAATGCGGATGGGTTGTCAAGGAGACCTGTCCAAGCTGATGGTGATGGGTCGAATGACAGGGATTCAGAGCCAGATGTGGATGTCTATCAGGTGAGTACATCCACCAAAAGGCATACCCAGGGTCAGCGATCCAAATCATCAAAGCGAGGCATCAAGAAAATAGTAGGTGATAAAACAGAGGGAAAAGATATAGTGAGACAGAGCACAAATGTAAAAATTCTTGGTGGCGGGCAAATGCCAACCAAGACTATAGAGGCTGCGGGGACGCCTACAAATGTGCTGTCTAGGGCGATTGCTTCGCCAGCAGGTGATGTAATAAGTTTACAAAGAGGAGAGATCATTGATGGGAAGTATGTTGTCAAGGGTACGAAAAGTGGTGATCAGGTAAAGGTAATAGAAGCATTACCAGTTTGGGGTTTTGCTGAACAAAGGGAGGCACAGCTTGCCGACCAAGATATCAATTGGATGTTTGAAGTAAAAGATAGGGGAGGTGAGCGACCACCTTGGGAAAGGGTGTCGGCCCTATCTGCAGAAGCAAAGGTATATTGGGCTGATTGGGAGCTCATGGAAGTTAGAAATGGTGTGCTGTACAGACGATGGGAGTCTAGTGATGGTAAGTCAGTAGAATACAGGTTGGTAGTACCTGAAAGACTGAAGCCAGTTATTTTAGACGAACTTCATGGTGCAAAGACGGCAGGGCACCTTGGGGTTAAGAAGACAATAGACAGAATTAGACGCAAGTATTATTGGAGAGGTGTAAGTGTAGATGTCAGGGCTTGGTGTCGTAAATGTGATGTATGTGCAGCCAGAAAGAAACCCACCAGGACAGCACACGCACCTTTACAGCAGTGTCCTGTTGGAGCACCTTTAGAAAGAGTAGCACTAGACATATTGGGTCCATTCAATGTAACAGAAAGAGGAAATAGAGTTGTGTTGGTCGTAGGTGACTACTTCACAAAATGGATGGAAGCGTATCCACTGCCAGATCAGAAAGCAGAGACAGTTGCACGAGCTTACGTACAACAGTTTGTATGTAGGTTTGGCGTACCACAACAGCTACACTCAGACCAGGGGCGTGACTTTGAATCACTGGTATTCAAAGAAATGAACACATTACTAGGTACAGAAAAGACTAGAACCACCGCATACAATCCAAAATCTGACGGGATGGTCGAACGTTTTAACCGTACAATAGTTTCAATTATTGGCACATTGATTGATCCTAATTTGAAGAATTGGGATGAGCAGCTTTCATATGCTACGATGGCATATCGTAGTACCCCACAAGCATCCACAGGTGAATCGCCCAATATGATGATGTTAGGAAGGGAAATTCCGATGCCACTTGACATTGCGATGAGTGGAGTTATTAGTGCGGAGGACGATGATGTAAGGACTGATCACGTGCAAGCATTACGTCACAATTTAAAGGAAGCATATGAGCGTGCTAGGGTAGCATTAAAAGAAAGCGCTGTGCGACAGAAACGGAATTATGATAGGCGGTTGCTATGGAAACCACTAAAACGAGGGGATTTCGTTTGGATGTTGAACAATAAAAGAAAGAAAGGTGTGTCAGTCAAGCTAAGACCAGTATGGGAAGGTCCATACATAGTACTCAACAAACTTTCAGATGTGTTGTACAGAATTCAGAAAGGTCCACGAGCAATGCCAAAAGTAGTTCATTATGATAGGCTGAAGTTGTACACAGGTGATAGAATGAGAAACTGGCTTGCAGTAGAAAATAATGTAGAGGTGACTGTAGACAATAATGATGATGAAATGTCAATGACCGGGGAAGTCAATGACGAGGTAGTGAACGAGGGCTGTATAGAGACAGAAGCTGCTGTAGAAAGTAGGTCAAATGAAACATTGAACAATGGACAGAATACGAGACAGCAACAATGTAATGAGCCAGAGACAGTAGAAACTAGGGTAGAAGTAGACATGGGGACACATCCAGTCAATGGCAAACCAAATGATAACACAGAACCAGTTAGGAGACGGTCAAAACGTAGTATAAAGAGACCACAAAGATTCGATCAAATGCATGCAGTGACTAATATTGCATGTGCATGTCGATGGAATGTAAATCCAGCAATGGTTGGAATGTACTGAGTAAAGAGATCTGTGAGCATAGAAAAGTTCAGAGAAAGTTAAGTGTGGTGAGTTTGGGTGGAAGAATAAATTATGTAAAGTATGTAGTTGCCATGGTGTATGTAAATGAATGCAGAAAAAAGAGTGACAGTTTGCAAATAGTATGAGAGTAATATAGAGATAAGTTATGTAGTGTTAGTTAATAGTTTTATTGTTGTTTCTTTTCAAAAAGATGAACAGTAGATTCAATTTCATTTAATTTTCAATAGCTTTAAGTTTTATTTTAATGTCAATGTTTTATATGTCTGTATCTGACCTGTGCGAATCCCCCAGTACTTGTCTGCCCTGTGCATTCCACATCCCCCCCCCCCAAATTGACTGTGAACTATACCGACCTTGTGCTGTATTATCTTTCACTTTAAGTATTGCCCAGGAGTGCAATGTTCTTAGAAGGGAGCTGTGTGAAACTTATCAAAATTACCTTGAAATGTCGGCACCTCGGCCGCATTTCCACAAAGACATTTTATACATTTTAACCTGACAAGGACATGGCTACACCCTGGATCAGAT
Source organism: Ptychodera flava (assembly GCF_041260155.1). NCBI lineage: Eukaryota > Metazoa > Hemichordata > Enteropneusta > Ptychoderidae > Ptychodera > Ptychodera flava. Next base: position 10,100,813 of record NW_027248281.1, read on the forward strand.
TCTAGGTGGAGGTTGCCAAAATATACATTTGGGGAACAGCTTCCCCCTTCTCACAATTAAACCCTACTTAGTGTCTAAATATGATGGATTACAGACCATCTGTAGGTACATATGATCTGAACTTGCCAGACCATGACGCTGAGACCAGACTTTGCGTCCACTCCTTGACAATTTATCAAGGGCCAAACCTTTAATGTCAAATGCAATACGTAGTGGATATAACTGTATGATTGAGCTTGGAAAGCTCACTCCTCGCTTCTCCTCCTTGCGCTGCACTCCTCCCTGCGGAGCCTGCTGTGTGTGCTGAAAGCCGGGACTCTACGGTGTCAAGACTGTGGTCCCACCATTGAGCAGAGTGACTGAACTTATGATGAGAGAAGCACTGGGTGTGCATACACTTGGCCAGTTGTACCTGAACAGAGACAATCTCGACATCCTACGGAATTACCGTACAGGGCTTGAAATGCGGGACCTCTGGTGCTAGGACAAACAAGTGTGCACATGTGCTACGGGAAAGGACTTGAACGAGATCTGTGTTGAAGTTACCGGATCAAGGAATTGTATGCTCGACTGGACAGGAACAGTGAACACGGCAGACGGACGCTTAATTAACCCGGGCAACTGTGGAGCTCATAGACTGTACTACACATTACTCCCCTACCCCCTCTCTTACGCAAAGGAGTCAGATAAGTTTTTCTTATTATTGTAACTTAATATTTCTTTTATATTTAATTAGAATAAATAGGAGAATTACTATATTTTTTGTGTGTGTCTGGATTCTTGTTGCGTGGACGACAGCTGGTAACATTAATCACATTAAGAGTTCTGTCTCCCCACTCACCCACGGCCAGTCGAAACCAAGGCCTTCCAAATCAATTAACTCGTTCCGAAAACAAATAAATTAAGATCATTACAAGTGGTTCGATATATGGACCGTGTGCACGACGGAAGGCGAACTGAGATTTGGCTGGCAGCACAAGTCACAAGGCCGACCGGCGTGCTCGAGCAACCCGCTGACTGAACAACTATGAAAACCTGAAATAGCACGACTAGTTTACAACCAAGACAATAATACCTCACCGAGGCTAACACGAGATGTTCGCACAAATCGTGGAATAGGTTTAAACTGAAATAAAAGGGAAACAACGGTTAGGCAAAAGTTAAGCTCAGCACAGCTTTGAACACGATGTTCACTGCGCGATAGCAGGTCTAGAAGTCCGCAAGAGTCAGGGAGTGTTGGGATATTACAAGTTTTTCCACGTGATCTAAGTCCCGCCCTGATATGAGCCGATAGGTCTTATTGTGCTCTGAAATACAGGGTTTCCGAACCTGAGATTCAGGAAAAAGTTGCATTTTCTGAGCCAGCGGAGCAAGAGCAGTGTAACAGGTTACCGACCCTGAAGTTCCGCAACAATATATATTTATATTAAATACTATTGTGCTGCTACTGCTACTACTTTGAGAGCAATTATAAAGGGGAAAAAAACTCCACACATCAACTGTTCTAAATGTTGTGTTATTTTCTGTATTTTGTCCTGTTGTGCATCTTTTGTGTTCTCTTTAGCCTTAGAGAGACACAGCCAGGTCTCTGTCTTCAACAGCGAAGACCCTCCGTCAAACTGTTTCAAGATACATAATGATCTCATCATCAGTCACCTAAATGCGATAATTGACATAAGTAAATGAGAATTAGGTTGCTATGAGTGCATTTAAGGTGAAGTACTACGAATAACGTCACAATTAGGTTGTGGTGTCATTTTCTTGAAATTTTGCACAAATATTCTTGGAAGTTGTGCAAGTGCAAAAGTGAAATAAAAAATAGGGGTCACCACGCTCGTGTCCATGGAAACGGACGTTAAAATTTCATCGTTAGAAATAAATAAAAATGATATAATTCACTTAAACTAAAGAAAGCAATTATAAAACGCTTAGCAAATGAGTTAATTTTAATAAATACCAAGACTTAAGATTCATATCTATCGAATGTATAGCTTTCATGACGTTTGTAAAGAAATTTTAACATAAGTATCGATTACAAAATTACGATATCGAAATTATATCACTATATAATTTTCGAACTCTCTTCCTGTCGCTTTGAATGGTGTCATTTTGACCAAACTTGGCGAATAAAATCCTGACATAATACCATTTAGTTTACACTTTTAATAAAAGGGTGTCACCACGCTACTTTTTACAATATCTCCAGGTGAATGGGTAATGTGCACCATGTAAATGGGAGAGAAATGTTAATTTTTCGCTCATTACTGAATAAAAACCAGCTTCCTAGGGGGTCAAAATATAACAAGGTTATAGGTCACATGCATTCTAAGAGACGGGTCAAAAAATTAGGTAAAAGCGCAATTTCAAGAATGACAGGGGATGTTAAATACATGCTCTACAAAATAACCTTTTGCAGCAGGCTGGAGTTAAATCTGCGCTGAAACGTTCTAAAGCGTGTGCGCGTCCGAATTTGTCGCCCTTTACCTTAAGTGCAAGAAATTTGATTTGGAATTTCCGCATGGAAAACGTTCATTCACTATGCATGGTAGTGGAAACTATGATTGATCTTAATGCTCTGTAACCAATGTTTTGAGACGGCAGAATGATAACCGACCAAAGCTCAGCCAAATTTATTTCTCTAGCAGGGCCAACTAGTCCGATAGTGGCATTAACCTCTGTAGAGCAGCAACAGAGCATGGGGCATGAAATGAGGAACAACCACACAGTCATGTAATGTAACAAACAACTTCCAGGTATTACTATATTGTGTCAAATTATCAGCGTCACATACAAAATAGTAAAACCATACTTCAAAACTACAAATATTAGTGAGTGCAGCGAGAGCAGCCGAAGCGCATTAAGACTAATGCGTGTACGCGAAAATTAGAACGGAATCTCTATATACCTACGACTTTGAAAAGAGAGCACTTCCATGGAGGCGGCCATTTGAATACTTTTATACGGAATGTGTGAAATTAAAGATATCATCTACCACAAATCCTACTCGACAATGTGTATATCCGACAAAAGAATCTCTCTATTCCAAAGAAAGTGTGAAATTTGGTTCAACATGAATATTTTCGATCACTTTAGAAAGCCTGGTTCGGTCATCACTAGGCGCCACCATTTTGAAAGAAGCCAACTCGCGAGAATGAACGGTCAACTCACGCGAGAATTACAAATCGTTTGCTTGAGGCCTTGGGAGAGCTACGACGGGAATATCAAGTACGTGTTTTACATAAGACTGCCTCTGTTCCCGCCCCTGTTACAATAAACTGATCGGAATCATGTAATTTAACAGTTTTAAATAATTTTCGTTTGTGAACTTGGCATTTCCGAGTTAAATTACTTTAATAATCTATAAATGTTATTCTAGAAAACAATTGACAGCAATTCAACCTCCAGGCCAAAATGATCATGCATCAAACACAGAAATTAGCATGCTATGGCCTGAAAACATAAATGACTATATACCCTACGCTGTGCTCGCTCTCAAGTCAGACCTGTTACATATTACTCCATGGTAAGAATTACCGTGCTGAACAACCTCTCGACAGCAGAAGTCGAACACACTTTCAGTACAAAAACTCTGTTCAAACTATTTTCTATGAAAAACTTAACATTACCACTGAGGTACCTCAGATTTGACCACGTGACTTGGAAACACAAACAGTTCACACGCGACCTTAACTATTGTTCAACGATGAGCGCGATTGTAATTCTGGTGCTAGGTCCGCACATGAAACTCAGTGACAACACACGCGATCCACAGCTAAGCAGCGTCCGGTTCAGCTACTTAGGAGCGCAGCCATCTTGGATCTTTGTTTACTTCCGGTCGGCTCTTAAGGAACACTCGTACTTATGCCGAACTCAAACACGTGGAACACAGCAAATCTGAAGTCTTCCTGTGAATTCAAACTAAACGCATTGACGAAAGTTCAGTGGAACAATCACAAACAATGTTCTCATGGCAATCTCAGACATCTGACTGAACTCATAAACTGTATAAAGTTCGCAGTTAACACATAATTTGCTGCAGATAGATCAGCTTTCAACTTGATGTGATACTATCATCTCTGCGTGCAGTGTGTATTGCACACGTATGGCACGGCTTTCATTTTGTGAGCAATGTTCGTTCGATCGACTAAGTAGAGGATGGCGTGGAGTTTAAATAAACAGTCCGATCCGCATAAAGTTCGATCTCAGCGACTCACCAGTTTCTTTACTCATATGCTAACTTGAGCAAAACACAAAATACAGAAATATCTTACTGAAAAAGCACACCCTGGCACTCAAGCCTTCAAGTGCAGCGTGTAACGTAAAACAACCTCTGGAAAGTTCTCCTCATGGACTCCTAGCTATACAGTGATAACACATAAGAACTCCTAGGCAAAACAGAAAATACACACCTGAGAAATCAATTTGCTTAAACTTCTTTAATGTAAAACTTGCTATACTTGGGCATTATAGACATGGGATGATAGACACAATTGGTTTTTATTAGAATACGGTGGCTATGAGTGAATATGTGTACAAGAAATTTGATTTGGAATTTAACCTAAAATGTTCATCACTATGCATGGTAGTCTATGGGGAAACAATGATAATTCTTCTTTAATGTAAAACTTGCTATACTTTGGCATATAAAGACATGGGATAATTAACACAATTGTACTTGATTAGAATAGGATGGCTCTGAGTGCATATATATGTACAAGAAATTTGATTTGAAATTTCACTGAAAATGTTCATTACTAAGGGGAAACTATGAATATTTTTTTCCATGTAAAACTTTCTATACTTGGGCATATATGGGCATGGGACAATTAACACAATTGTATTAATTAGAATAGGTAGGTTCCAAGTGCATATATGTACAAGAAATTTGATTTGGAATTCAAAGAAAATGTCATTCACTAAACATAGGTGTCTATGGGAAAACTAAGAATATTTGTTTTCCCATGTAAAATTTCTATACTTGGGCAAATATGGGCATGGGATAATAAACACAATTGTACTTGATTAGAATAGGGTGGCTATGAGTGCATATATGTACAAGAAATTTGATTTTGGAGTATTACCGAAAATGTTCATCCACTATACATAGTGCCTATGGGGGAAACGATGATTAATTCTTATTTTTTATGTAAAACTTTCACTATATGGGCATATATATAGACACCGGATAATTGACATTATTGTACTTGATTAGAATAGGATGGCTATGAGTGAATATATTTACAAGAAATTAGATTTTGGAATATTACTGAAATTGTTCATTCATTATGCATGGTAGTCTATGGGGGAAACTAGGATTAATTCTTCTTTAATGTAAAACTTGCTATACGTGGGCATATATAGACATAAGATTATTTACACAATTGTATTTGATTAGAATTGGGTGGTTCTGAGTGCATATATATGTACAAGAAATTTGATTTTGGAATATTACCGAAAATTGTTCATCCAATATACATAGTGGTCTATTGGGGAAACTATCATTAATCTTCTTTTATGTAAAACTTGCTATACTTGGGTATATATATGGACATGGGATAATTGACATTATTGTACTTGATTAGAATAGGGTTTACAAGTGCATATACCCCGGTTTGTACAAGACTGAGGACCGCAAATATTTCTCAAGGGTAGGGGGAGGGTCATTTGATTTTGCGCAAGGAGGAGGGGGAGGATCAGCATATTTTTGGGAAAGAACTGGGGGGAGGGTCATTGTTTTTCATGCATCGCGGTTTGAAATCGCACCGACCCCCCCCCCTGTTAATTCTGACCAGGCCCTTAGCCCATGAAAGACTATTCCAACTGCAGACTGTCATTACAGTGGGAGTAACATGAATATCTTGGGTAGTCATAGAAAGGCAGACACTGGGTTTTGGAAAGTGCATTGAAATCACAATGGTCACGGCATGTTATACATTTTCCCCAACATCTTTGTACTTGGTATCTGCTTTTATGCTGTCATGTGTACCTCTTCCAAACCATTCATGTTTATATTTGCTTTAATGACAATTCTTGCTCTTTTTGTTCGAGGTGTGTTCTATTTGATCTCCTGCCTTGGAGTATGCATCGTTTGGAAAGGTATTGAGGGTCAGTAGCTGTACATAATTTGGCTATTTTTTAGTATTTTGTGTTCTGTGTGTTTCACTTGAAGTTCTTATTTTACTCAGAGTATGTTGAAATGCACAATATTGAGCTTGTTAGACTAACTTGGAGATGTGCAGTGAACACTGTGATCATTAAAATAATTCATGTCTAAATCAATGCTTCGACTATTACAACTATAACAGCACTGAATGAACTTGTAGATTATTGTTTATATAAGATATTTGGTAATTTTATCATCTTTCAGATTAAAATAGCAAAACACAATACTGAAAAGTAGTTGTAGGTGTACACATAGTAAAGTTTGAACATATGTTATTTTGTTTGTTATTATTATATATTTATTTGTTTATTATTTATTTCAAGAATGCAAGAATGTTGGTTTCACAAAAGCATATATTAAAAGTTATAAGGATTATATATATGTGTACAACTTTTTACCTATGTAATCTTTTTTGGGGGGGAGGGGCACAAAAATTTTGTTACCGGTGATTGGGGCCACTAAAAATCTTGCTAGAGTTAGGGGGGCCTGTAAAAAATATATGCACAAAATATTTTCTCTTCCAGCCCCCCCCCCCCCCGCGCCTTTAATTGTGCTTGTTCCCTTATGTGTATATCCATTGTTCAAGGAAATTGGGAATAATCGCAGTTTTTAATAAAACCGTCCCATAGTCTTGAACTCGTCCGCTTTAGCAAATTGAACTCGAGTCTCTGTATTTTCCCTTTGCCGGAGGGGCTCGAAGTATCGGCGGCAGTAGCATGTTCTCCGGTGCAGCTTGTTGAAGTGACTCATCGCGGTTTACTATGTGATCATGTAGTGAAGAATGATGTTTTCTTTGGCAATGTCTGCAGGAGAATTTCGATAGGCACTCGCTCACACGATGCCTGAAAAGACAGTTAAAGCATATTTTCTCATGCTTTACATTCCATTCGTTTCTTGGGATCGACGACAACAGTACATTCTCCAGACCGGTGTGTCCCTTTGCAATATGCACACGGCCTTGGTTTGAACGGACGTGTAGATTTGGAGTTCGCGTGAAAGGTAGCGGTGAGCGCGGGTCGAGATGTACTTTCACCCATAGTGTCGGTATCGACGGTTAAACCAGCTTGGATTGCGTTTATTTCTCTAAGTGGAGCCTTGCGCAGATCGGGTGAAGTCCATGGTACATCTCCATGGTCTCTATTTAACGGATTATTGGTCTCGTATTAACGGATACTTTGTCGATGATTATCGGCACGAGTATTCTCTATATGAAGATTCCTCCTTTTCGAGTGAATTAAGTCCCCGGATATAGCTTTCCAGCGGTTGTAAAATCGACTCAGACTGGATAAATCACCGTTCGGCTTTTGAATCTGCCACAGAGCCGCATGTAAGCATCTATGATTTTATGTTCTTGTCCGTATCTATCTCGTAATAGTTGTAGGGCGTGAGAATAATTAGCACTAGTCAGAGAAAGTCCTTCGATCGTATGGGCAGCTTCATAGATGAGAAGAACTCGCAAGTATTGAAACTTCTGAACGTCTTGTAAGCACTTGTTGTCATGAACAGCGGAACGAAAAGCATCGTAAAAGCTCACGCATGTGAGAATGTCTGCGGAAAATGTAGGAAGTTGTAGCTTAGGCAGTGCAATCGTCTTGGATCTGAACTTGTTGTTGTAGATGCATGGACGCAAAGGGTCCGGTAAAAGCTTGAGAAAATGTGTCTGCACTCACAATCGGAGTGTAGAAAGTACTGGATGGCGTCCGATGTATCGGCAAACATGGCTCTTTTTCGCGTAAGCTTGTTGAATGTAAGAGTCCTACTCATCCATCACATTGTCGAGATCAGCTTCATCTGTATTCTACAAGATCTTGGCATCGATCTCAAGTAGAGTAGCATATTTCGCAGTTAGTAAGTCCCGTGTATTCAGTAAATCATTGAAACGTGCCTGTTTGTCTTCTTCGGATTCGTAGGCAGCAATCTGGTTTTCTGACTTATTCAGAAGACGTGTCATCTGAGCGCGGTGTCTGAGTCTCGTAGCCTTTAGCTTGGAAAGGTCTGCCATCCTGGTCTCGGCACCAAAAACATTGTGGAGAATGATGAAGCAGGTTTTTTGATGGCAGTCACGAGTCTCGGACAGCAGCAGTAGAAGTTTAGCATATAAAACACTTGAGGTCTTATTGCATGGAAAACAACAAACAACACTGTCACTCTGAACTCCAAAAGTGGAAATCGAATGTCTAAAACTACAGTGCAAAAAATTGCTACAAGGATTACAGCTTCACTCTGATAGGTCCTAAAGAGACTGCGAAATGTAACATGATTGGTTCATTTAACTCCAGGATCCGAGTTCTGCATCAAGCTCGATATGTATTGTCAATGCACATATTGCATAGAGAATATTAAGAGTCACTCAGGCACGATAAATATTAGTATATATCATGTTTGGCTGTATTATGTAAAATGTTGCTTAGCCATGGCAAGACGTATCCGTAATCTACGTGTCTTGTATTAATCCGCACTGGAGCGGAGAGACCACTGTGACACTACTGACCCCGGCGAAAGTGTCGGTGGTATAACATGGGCTAACATGTTAGTTCATGGTCATATGACCATGGTCAACCTTGGTAGTTCACGGTCGACCATGTTTGTTAAATGGCACAAATTACTATGGTTGTCCATGGTCACCAACCATGGTCAACCACGGTAAACCAAGGTAGTTAACCATGGTTAACCATGGTTGACCATGGGCATCAAACGTGGTTGACCATGTTATTAACCTTGGTTAACCATGATCACCGACCAATGGTATATGATGGTTTTTGAATCAAAACCTTGGGTCGAAAATTGTCATAAACCTCACCAAAACTCTGCAAAACACCAGTGATCCCGACTGGTGTCATTATAACTTGACAGACTCGCTTGAGGATCAGCAAACTTAGCCTCCATTATAGTGTCCACTGCAATAACAGCCAAGCCCTTCAGATTCTATCAAAGATCATCCTCCAACATCTTCTGAGTGTTTCCCTGAATGTTCGATGAGCAAAAATATCCAAAAGTTCTCCCAAAATCGATGTTAAAAACACAGCTACTTTTCAGTTGTTCACTGAACAGACAATCCTTTGAAGTAAATTTTGAAGATGGCTGCTTCAAATGAGCCAATCAAATGCATGCTTTATGACATGTGACATCATGGTAAAGGGTCAAAGGTCCAATGACAATGGACCTATGATCTTGCCTATGTTGATATCATGTTTCGAGGCAAACATTGAGTGAGACTGAGATAGTCTGAACTTCCTGCAATTGCAGCAGTGCTTTCATGCCCTCCATGTCAATAATTCCAAGAAATTCAGCTCGATATTTGTCCACAGTCTTCTGACATGAACAAGAATATAGCAAATTGGTCTAAGCTTCCCGGGCAATGACATTAATTCTCTCTAACAACTGTGAATGATGTCAAGAGACTCAACTATGTAAATATAGGAGTGTATATACATACAGACTATTATCAATATGATCATCAAGAAAATTGGGCATCAAAATTAAACTACCATGAGTCATCAAATATCATGGTCAACCATCGTTGACCATCGGTAACCATCGTCAACCATGGTAGCCAATATCCATAAACAGGTTAGCCATGATAGACTGTGGTTAACTGTGATAGACCATAGTATTGGAATGCCTACTGTGGTCTCATATCATGGCTCAACCATGGTAGTTCATGGTCAAACATCAAAAACCATCAAATACCTTGTTGACCATGGTACACCACAGTTGACATTTCGCCGGGGCATCCTTTTGTGCTACGTTTCGAAAACAGAGTGTTTTTCCTAAGTCGCTTAAAATTCATTTTTGATTGGTGAGAATTGTTGAAAAGGTGATTGTTTTTATTTGGTAATATGTTTTTCTACTTACGTCTGTTGTTAAAGTAGGGAAGCTAGAATGTCTACTGTTTGGACTCGTTATATTTGTGTACGTGTGAACCTGAGTTCGACCTATTGTAGCTTTTGTAACGTATGGCGATTATAAGTGTGTCGCCTATATTTCTGTTCCTTCTACATGCAATTATTGGTTGATTTTGGAACAGTGTTTTTGTGTTTCGTTTTTTTTAGTTCACTCCAGATTTCTGTCAGGGCTTGTTTGATTTTTGTCGTTTCTATGTACGTGCTTTATGTTCTTATGAAGAAGTTAGCTGTATTGCTGACAGCGTTATTTCTTTCGTTTTGTTGTTAAAGCAGTCTTCTTTTTGCTTTTATGATCTGTCTTTCTGATAATGTGTTCTATTTCATTTTTTTATCCTCGGTCTTGTAATATTTCACTGAATTGTGTGATTTTCTGTAAAATCGGTTTCGTTGTTGCATGTTGTGATGTATCCTAATGTTTCACCTTTGACCAGACCTTTGAATGTTGCTGTCGGATGGCATGAGTTTCCTTGTAAGAACTGGAATGTATCTGTTGTTTTAGTATGTGTGTTGATGTTGAGAATGTTCTCTTTGTTGTATCGACGACCTTTGTAGATAGTTAGGTCTAAATATGTGATTTCTTGAAAGGAGCATTCAAACAAAAGTAGAATACATGAAAGTAGGATACATTTTGTTGATGTTTGATATGAATTGTTGTGTTCTGATGAAAATCAGAAAAACATCCTCCGTGAACCTTAGCCAGGTCGGTATTTGTTGTTTGTGTTTCTGTATTATTCTCATTTCTGTCTCGTGAAATGCAATATCTGCTATTTCCGGCGACAAGGGAGACCCCATCGAGCATAGCCATATTTGCAGGTAGAATTCAGCTATGAATTCGAATGTGTTGTATTTTAAGATTATTTCTAGCAGAGCTATCATGTATTTCGTTGATGGTTGCTTGATTATGTAATTGTTTGATGATCTTTCCTGATTTAATGCTCTACCGACTGATTCAATTGCCTCATTATGTTGTGTATTCGTGTACATGGAAATTACATCCAGTGTTACTAGTGTCTCATTGTCGGCACTTTGATTGTCTCAATTTTCTGTATAATTAATATTTTGCACCTTTATGCAAACCAATAGGTTGATTAAGTTTACATGTGTGATAAAGAGTGTAAAACAAGAACGGGGACAACTTACTGTGTATACAAATTGAAAGCACAGTAGTAATGGCTGTGGTATAGTCCACACATCTCGCGAGATTTGTGTCCTCTCGTGAAGCGCGAGATTTGAGAACTGTCATGCTTCTAGGGGGTTATATGGAGGTCATGACCTTAGAAAAGACCCCCTAGTATGGAAATGAAATTAGCGAGTCCCTCTCATCGGTCAGTTTAAATACCGCAAAGGACATTGGGATGGCCATACCCTTTTCTGATTGGTTAACTGGTTAATATATGCAAAACAAGAGTATATAAGTAGCAAGAGGGCCAGCTTAGGGCCAATTCAGCTCAGGCGTTCATCCAAACAACAACAACAGCTCAACTATTCAAGCTATGGCTACTCCGATACTATCACCAAGACTACTGGAAGAGGGATGGCGCAAGTGTTATTCAGTGAAGGCTGAACGTCCGTATTACTTTAATGTAAAGACCAACACCAGCGTCTGGACAATGCCAACAGTCTCTGACCAAGATGAGAGGTTTGCTGATGTTCCTGGAAGGAAGAGCCCCAACTTGCCAGAGCCTACTCAGGAAGTGCCCATGCCTGATCAGACTCAGTCCAGTCAGTCATCAGTTGCTGCTTTGGTCCCTCAACCTTCCAAGCCTGGCACAACTAGTCAAGCAGGTGAGAGACAATTCAGATTTCTTCTGCGTGACACAGAGACGTCAGCTCGGATTGTGAGTGTGCAGATGTACAAGGGAAATGTGTACGTTGGAATACGTGAATTCTTCAAGAAACCCGACACTGGAGAACTGATACCAACAAAGAAGGGAATCAATTTGAATTTGGATCAGTGGAATCGGCTGAAATGTATCATGCAGAGTATTGATGACGCTGCCAAGACACTGCCATGCAATTGACTGGGAACTCACAGACCTGTCTTTCGTCCTTTTTTCAGAGCCTTCCTTCAGCGATATGCCAAATGACTTGGACAGGCAAGTGGCAAGGAGAATGGCAAAATATGTCTACGCCAAGCTCATTCTGGACGAAGTCAATGCCATCATCAATCAAAACTGTGAGGGTTGCAGGGAAGATGACCCATCACAGAAAGATCATGAGTGCCTGTACTATGGCGATGCCCCTGCATGTCTATATGAAGCGATAATCAAATACTTTACAGATGCTGCCAAATGAGTCAACATGCTGGCTGTGCAGAAGTCTGTTCTCGCCATGGCTGAACTGTGTTACATCACCCTGGATCATAATGTTCCACTTGGATTACTTGATCTTGATGATCTCTTGGAGTTACTGTACTATCGCTGGAGTGAAGACCCTGAAGGATGTTATCAAGCTTTATCGGACAGTCTGTCTGTTTACGGAATGGTTTTGTGCAATGACATGATTACCGCAGTGTGTTCAAAATTTGGTTCTGCAAGCAATTAATCACTTTGATTTCCTTCATGTTCTAAATGATTTTTTTCGGACATTTCAAGTTTGCCTAGGACACTGAGAGACACTTGCAATAAAAAAAAGGTGTTGTGTTTCATGTTTTTGGCCTTGTTAAATTTTGTTAACTTTGAGAAAATAAAATTTACTGTTATTGTTTAAAATGAAAATCTATAACTTGTCTGTCTATACTCTTTGTATGATTGTTTTGATGAATGAGTATGTTTAATTGCCCCCCCCTCCCCCCCTTTATGGCCCCTCATCTCTGAGAAAAAAAATCAGACGCAGATGCTTGGTATTTTCAATTGAACAAGTTTGAAAATTTATTGAACACCAACAGGAAAGCCAACACAAGAACTAGTAACAATGTAATGAATATGACTTCTAAGTCAAACAAGTCTGTAAAAAGTTAACATCATAAATGTCAAAATCAACACCAGTCAATTTTTCAATGAAATCATTCACGAGAAAGTCATTAAAAGTCAAGTCCTCAGTAAACTGCTTCGCAATGTTCGACATGGACCATCCCTGGCAACGATGTAGCAGATAGTAAAGGAGTATTGTCCACACACTGAAGAAAGAGGTCCCTGAAGCCTTTGTCTGTTATAGATCCAGTCGAGGGAGTTCCTGTTGAGCAATGCCTTGAAAGGTGTCCTGTTGGGTGGACGTCCGTACGAATCGAAATATTCACCACGGTTGCTATCGGCAAAGTAGAAAGCCACCCAGTGTTTCCCTGGTTGGGTACTTGGGTCCACATTGGCCACAAAGGCAGCAGGATAGGACTTTAGTCTGGTCTTAGGCAATCGGTCTGATGGTTTCACCCCGCCAAAAGATGATGCAGTGTATCGATCTGTACTCAAGATCTCTTTCAACTTTAACGTGTCCATCTTTCACTGGAGTCGATGAATCAACTTCAGTAATCAAAGAGGATGTTGCGGTCTCTGTCGGTTTCAATGATGTTATCCAGTTCGCCATATACGAGTAAATTCACTGTATTTGGCAGGGCTTGTCTGAACTGCAGTTCGATGCCCAGGTTGCCTTCTTTGACCAGGTTCAAATGTCCTCCGTCGTCAGACAAGTCCGGTGTGAGATCAAATGCAAACAGTGTGTATCCATTGTCGTATTCGTAGCGATTGATGCTGATTCCTTCATCCCTGCCTATTCTATTCGTCCCGGTAAACAGGGAATAGTAGGCCATGATGAATGATTGACCACCTGCTTTGGTGAAGTCCAGTTTCAGGGGTTTGCTCGGAACTTGCTTTCCACTGACATTAAGGACCAGCGACGTCATGTCGTAATGTTTGAAGTTGAAATGATTCTTCTTGTATGAACCGTTGAAGGCATCGTTTTCCACCAGACCCAAGACCACACATTTAGGTAGCTGTCCCAGAAAGATGTGGTCTTTGTTGAAGGACATGGTGCCTCCAGGAATAGACAGAACCTTCATCACACAACGATGTATGGGATACTTGGACGGTCCCTGCTTTAAAGCTTATGCATGGCCCAGCTGTACCGATGGACTGAGTTTTATTTTCCTGATCAGAAGTGTGGCTTCGGTGACTACAGCTTTGAAGCCTGGATTTTCGGCAGAGCTCACAAGGGAGAAGGCATTCTTGCTTCTATTGAGTTGAGACGTAATTCGACACCATTCATTAGATACTTGGGCTGAAAGAAGAGATCCGAATGGATGGGTCCTACCATATTGACAACTTGACTGCCAGACGTGAAGGCATATCGGTTTTTCAGTCCCTTGTTCACTTCTCCACCTTCTTTAGTGGGGTCCACTTCATCCATTTTCAAGTGATAGTCCTTGAAGAAGAGGGCTGAACCGATATGGGTGTCTTTGGCCTCCTTACCATAATTCAACAAGGTCTCCAACAAGGCTCGGTAGGGGTAAGTAGGGGAAGGGTTGGATATCATTTTGCCATTGAGGTGTACATCCACCTGGCTGAACAGTGAATGGAGCCACAAGTTGACGGGACCCACTGCTGCATCTGCACCGAGGTTAGTACCATCAACTTTTGTAATCTTGGCCTTGATCAGAAGGAGTGTTGAGGACAGATCGATGTAGTCTTCCCCTGAACCCGAAATCACAAATTCGATGGGTTCCCGATTCCACAATGTGGGTCAGGGGATGCACTTCTTCCCATTGTCCCTCTTCCACACTGGTCTGCGTTGGAGGAACTGTGAACAAGTCAAGTTCACTCTTGGTGCACTCGCAGGAGTGTTCGTGAAGAAATGCCATGTTAGTCAAAAATGTCAGGAGATCTCCTCTTTCGCTTGGCTTTCGAGGAAATGACTCTTTGTTTCGGAGCTTTATGTTTTATACCGCTGCCTTGGGGAACTGAGTATCTGGAACCCCTGCCTGTCATCAACTGTTCCCGGCTTCCACCAACCGTCGTTTTGCTGCGAGTGCTTGATGTTACGTCCACTGAGTGCATCACCTGCAATGTTGAGTCCCATTTTCAGCATCTGTCTCCCTAGGACTTTCGCACCTTGTTTGAGCAGTGGTGTGGCTGCACGGAAGAGGCCTCCCAAAATACCGCCTAAGCCATATCCTCTCTGCACGGCTGCCCCCTAGAAAGATGCTCCATTTCCCACCTGATCCAAATAAAACTTCTTGTATGTGGCTGGGTTGCTTTCATAGATTTTACGTCTATACGCATGGTTCAGGCTACAATAGTGTAAGGCGTCGTTTTCTGAAGGTTAGTGTCACGATCACTTTCCCACCTTGAAATGGCACTTTCTGACCCATGTCGTCTCTTATGTAGACTTCTACCGTATCAAATTCACGGTTTCTCAGGGGAAGAAAGTATGGCGTGTGGAATGTGCGGTTGATCATCTGTCCATGGATCCCTTCCACATTTTCTATTCTCAACAGGGGTGCAAAGGTATCTCCCACCAACTGGTCATCCACTAGGTCGCAATACACATACAGAGAAGAGAGGTTTCGAAGACTGAACATGAAAGGTGCATTGTTCTTCTGCCTCAAGATGATTTGGGATAAAATCCCATGATTTCAGCCAGACCTGGTAGAACGTAGAGGCCGGTATTGTCACTCACATCAGCGGTTACTTTTCTTGACACTGGGTCAAAAGTCAACTGGTCGTCATCTGGTAAACCTTGCTCTCTCAGAGTGGCCAGTATACTTCCAAAATCATCGTAATAACCTGCAGGTATTTGACAAGTGTTTTTCTATGATCTTGAATTTTGTACGCCAATAAGTTTCTGCCCTCGACCACATTGTACCAAGAGAAAGGGTAGTGTATGTCCATCAAGGCCACTTCCCAGTTGCCCCACGAGAAATGTGTTTGGGTAATTTCACAGTGTAGCCTGTCACTGCATTGTCTGGGAAAACATGCATCGATGCATTGCTCGGTAGCGTCATGAAAACGGATGTTCAGCCATGATGGGAGTGGAGGTGAGACTGTGACTGTCCAGACAGAGTCACCCCTCTTATAGTTTTGTCAGATCCCTGACCCAACTATTGAATTTGGATGGCCAACCATACCACTTGACCAGATATTCAGTCTTGCCCTTTTCTCTTTCTTGTTTCGAGTATTTTTTCCACTCTGAAGACATCGTCCTCTTTCTTGATGACTTTTTGTATTTCTTGTTCGTAGAAAGTATCTTCTAATTCCTCCTCATCAAAATCTTTCAGCTTGTAAAGAGGTGGTCGACTGGAGATCCTTCTCGACACAGTGAAGATTTCTTCTGTCCAATTTGGCAGATAACCTTTCTTGAACATACGATTTAGTTTTGCTGATTCTCACTTGTTCTCCCACACTGAATTTGAATTTCATCTTTGTCTGTTCATAGTCACTGTACAGAGTATCCAACACCTTGTTTTCATTGGTCTTGTTGACAGACGCTGGTTTTCTCTTGATGCTGCGATGCCAAGTGTTGTTGTAAGATTGCATTAGCTGAGGAAGCACCGATAGGTAGCTTAGGGTGTTGTTTCTGGTAAAGTACTTCCACATTTAGTATTCAGGGGACGATTGAAACGCTCAAACACAGAAGCTTTCATTTCATTATAAGTGGTGAAAAATTGAATGTCTTCACTCTCCAGAAATTTCTGAAAAAGGTGGTTCACAGATTCTTTGCATTGATCTGTTTGCAGTTTTTCTGGTTTTCGTCCAGTCGTCAAAATCTGTTGAAATGCTGCCACCAGAGTGGTCCCTCGTTTGTCTTTCAAGGGAATGGCCCAGGCATACTTTTATAAAATGTTAGTGTAGGTGAGGATGTAATGGACTCCTGAATTGTATTGTTTTATTGAACTGACGTCAGCAAGATCGGCTTGCCACTGTTGATCCATTCCACAATTCCGACAATTACTCTAGCCCTTAGAAACTCCCACCTCACTGGTTTGTGTAATGTGTAACTGTCCTGATGTTGCATCCACCCTCTCACTTTCTGACGGTTAACTTTTATTCCTTTCTCGTGTGCAGCACGGTAAACAGCATCGACTCCTCCAAAACTTGTGAAATGACTTGGATCATAATACACCTTGCTGAGCTGCTGATCCAAGTCCATCAATTTGGTCACGGTTCATGTTTGATGACTATGGATCCAGAACAGCAAGCACAGAGACACCAACAATTACTCTAGCCCTTGGAACTTCCACCTCACTGGTTTGTGTAATGTGTAAGTGTCCTGATGTTGCATCCACCCTCTCACTTTCTGACTGTTAACTTTTATTCCTTTCTCGTGTGCAGCACTGTAAACAGCATCGACTCCTCCAAAACTTGTGAAATGACTTGGATCATAATACACCTGTGCTGAGCTGCTGATCCAAGTCCATCAATTTGGTCACAGGTTTCATGTTTGATGACTATGGATCCAGAACAGCATGCACAGAGACACCTAACCTGTTTGAGGACGTCACTTAGGGATAGAGAAGGTGGACAACACTCTGTGACAGAGGTCTCCTTTGGAATGACTATCATCAAATTGTAGAGATATGTTTGAAAAGTTGAGCCAATTCCCTGTCATGGATGGTCAATGGCGTGGTTTTGCAGCGGTTGAAATGACAGAACGTATCTCCCTCCTTATCTTTTTTCTGTTTAGTTGATGATTGTCCAGCAAACACTCCATGACCACCTTCTTCTTCATCATCTCTTGGATGGAAAATTCGTTTTGATTTTCGCTGAGACTGAATCCAGTTCAATCCTTCCTTGTTCCCAGTCAGATCTTGTGGTACATTCATGTCAGACAGCAATTCGGCAAAGTGTTGCCACCCTCTACATGCTAAGGTTTTCCTTCGATGTAAGGTGTCGTTGATGAGGTCAAGCATATAAGTCCCAGGTAAGGGATTACAATTGTACATTAATTCCCCTTTCGCATTCCAATCCTCAGAGTCATGCTGTTTCACTTTCTGAAGGAGAAAGTGTGCTTTTCATCGGAGAGATTTTGGCACACTTTCCATAACATCCTGCTCCACACTATCCGAGGGCTTTGGCTTGTCAGTGACTTCCTCTTCTCTTCCCTTGTCTAAAGGATACCCTGAAGAAAACACAGAGGTAGTTGTAACCATTGAAGTTTCAGAGGGAACGATGCTGATTTTAACAGAATCCTTCCTTCTGTCAGTGTAAGCCCTGTACTGCTGAAGAGTCTGTTGGTACAGTTTTGACTTTTCATCATTGGTGATGTCTGTTCTTGACAAAATTTGTTGCATCTCCCTATCCAGAGAGGACAGCATCTTAGTCATTGGGTTTGTTGTTTGATTCTGCTGTAGTTGTATTGTATCTAGTAATTCCTGTGGCACAAGTGCCATCTTCTTGGCATGTTCATGGGCATAGTGACAATTCACTTCAAAAGGAGACTTCCCAAAACAGACAGCACAGGTCCTAGGATGGCTGAGAGAAATCCACCCTTTGGCACAAGTATCTTCTTCTTCTTTGATGGTGAAACCTTTTTATTTGACAATGTGCGAAGATGATGTTTGTATTTGCTCAATTTCTTCTTTTGAGCAGATGACAGTGAAACACTCCCCCCCCAAAATGTTCAGACAACATTCACAGAGGCAATGGATTAAGTCGTTACAGGCTCCCTTGATGATCCCCCTCTGTTGCTTTGGATTACCCTTGGCTAACACAGAGAGAAATTGAGCATGTTTTCTCATTCGCTGAGACATGATGAAATGATGGCATTTCATCTCATTATGTCTATTTTGTTTTTCCTGACGTAAACAAAGGCAGTCTTTCCTGGAAAGATGTTCGGGCACAGAAGAAGGACTTCCGGTGTGTTGGGTTTCAGGTCAATGAGGAGATAGCCGTAGGGTTCATGAGAGGCATCGATGAAAGCTTATTGGATGAAACGGGTGTGTCCTTGGTACATCTGTTTGGCTAAGTGAGTGATTTGTGATCTGTCTCTTGGATTTTTAAACAAGACCAGATAATGTGAGTTAAGATTGATGCTTCAAGTCTCTCTGCTTTGACTAAACAGATTTTGTAAGATAAGCATGACAGAGAGATTACGATGATGAGAACCTTTGGTGAACAGATTGGTAATTCTCTTGTCATTTCCAGTTTCTGACATCAGATCATCATAATCAATAAGTTGGATTGCTGAGGGGAAAACGTACAGTCCAACTCTTTAGGAATGCCTTCAACAAAATGAATGCTAGGATAAGGGCAGCCAGTTCTGTATAGGCAGGTTGGTATTCTCCATAGCACAAGACAATACGCTCAGGAGATGGAAAAATCATAGTTTCCCGTTCCTTCAGCAGCGTTTGACGAATTCGGTTTTGCCAGATTGTGTGGGTCCACATATGAGAGCAGTGAACGGATGTTGTAGTCTTGCATCCATGATTGACTTGATTGATGTTGTTCAGACAGTAGACGAACGATTTGTATCAACTGGCACATCAGTTGATGAGTGTCAGATTGTCTGGCCAGTTTTAAAAATCTGTGTCTTTCAACTTTATCTTCAATATTATGCACTTGTGTGAGATGATTTGCTAGTCTTACGAGATTTTTGCATGACAACCAGGGTAAGGACAGTTCTTTCGCATTCGTGGCATGGTATACCAAGTTGACCAACTTGATCTTCACCGTGATGGGACTTTTTGGTTGATTTCCTTTCAGTCAATCTCTCCATTCAAATCAATGTTTTCATAACATGAGACTGGCTTCCTTTTGAAAAGTTTATCATAGATGATGTATGGCAGCACACACAAATACAGGAAGAACATAGGATTGGAGAAATCTCGATTATTGATGATCAGCTTCAAGAGTGTTTGCAGAATGAGACCCATCACGCCAAATGAGTGTTAGGCTGAAATAGTACAAACTTATACTGGAAAGCTGAAGGATGTTCTCATTTCTTGACAGAGGGAGGGCGAAAAAAAGGCCCGAGGGGCAAGAGGGCCTCAAAGTGTTTGTAGGGGGGTGTTATACCCAAATGAAGTGTGATGTAACTCATTGACCAAGAGCAATCTTCTTCGCTGGCCCTCGGGGCAGTGGGGCCTACTTTTTGGCCTTTGGGTGAAGTCTTGTGAAGAGACGACACACACACACACATACAAACATACATACATGTTTACGCATTCAGCTAATGTTTATACACAAACATCAACAAATGAATTCAAACCAGCCTCTGAATTTGTTTAAATTAACAAAGTTGATTTGCGTTTATTACATTCCTTGACAAAAAAAAGGTTTAACCATACTTGTTTTTTGTTTTTTTGTTTGTTGACATACAACATACAAAAAGACTTTGAAAGATGAAAATTGAAATCTACAGATAATTCTGTTGAAAGAAAAAATTGAACAAACTGTTGGTCTGTCGTCTTTAATATTTAAAATTTAAAGGGGAAAAATGTAACTTCTTGTCTCTTTTCATGCATTTGCAAATTCTCCAAATATCAAATACATACATTCCAAGACTTTGAAAGTGAATGAATTATACAACTCTAACAGATAGAATAATCAGAATACCATTGCCACAAAACTGATCAGGAAGATTTCAATTTTGTTTTTGCAATTTATCCAATTAAATTGTGAAAACAGCTTCACCAAAATTATTAACATACAACTTGATAACTTGAATTTGTTTTTTTCTTTGAATGATATCAACAAAGCCTATTGAATTACAATTATAATTACCCTACCTCTTTTTCTTTCTTACAAAGTATTGGAAACTGCTTGATTGACAAAGAGGGGGGAGAGGAAAATATGAAGAAAAGCATTTGCCAAACATTTGTTGGCATCCCTCAGTTGATGTTTCTCGATTTTTTGGGGGGAGGAGTGTTTCATGGACAAAGTACAGTTTTAATACCCATAGGGAAGGGTTTTGTAATTTTCAATCAATGCTCTCTTATCATAAACTAGGGCATATTTTTTACTTTCACTTTTTGTGACAACATCACATCCAACACGTCGGATTTTGGCGGGGTCATTCACGGTGATGGTTGATGATGGGCAAGTGGTGACCAGACGAGTGATGGCATCAAAGTTGATGTTTAAACTGTTGGGTAATTCAAGGTGATCCCTCTGACTTAACAAAGAGTGTGGTTTCCCTTCCTGTCGGTTGTGCTAGACAGAAGGCATAGTTTTTGGCTCCACCGGACACAAACTTGGTAATGTAATTGCCTGGAGGTTCAAGTTCGCTGGTGAGATCACCTAAGTAGTCACCCAGAGGTGGTTCATACATGTCTGACTTGCTGACAAAGATGACAGAATCGGTATCAAAGTACAAGACACGCTCACCAATGGCTTCAAGAAGATCATACAACTTCAGGCGGGCATAGGCTGTGGTGAATGCTGCAATGACAACATTTGTATTAACGGCACCTTCAACAAATTCATCCCGAAGTGAATGTTGTACAGCGACCATGTTATCGTTGACAAAAGACAAGTTGTTGACGGTGTGTTGCTCACTTGTGAGTAACCGGAAGAGTTCTGCAGGTTCTTGGATGTACTGAAGCTGTGGAAAGTTGTTACGTTGAGCAAACTTGCCCCACATGGAATTCAGCATCAGTTTTGCCAATGCTCGCTGACCTGGATTTCGGTTAATCTTAGTCTTGTCAAGTAGGATACCTTCTCTCTCATGGTACTCACAGATGTATCGGTCTTGGTCATCTTCCATCTGACACCATGAAGGCCAACCACTGCTCTCTTGTTTCAACTTTAAGAAGGTATTGATGTAATCGTTGAAGAGCCAACCTGTTTGTGACTCTCTGTTGTACTCTTCACTTTCTCGGTAGTGCCACACCTCAAACACTTTGATGACTTTGTACCCCTTCTCCAGAGCTTTTGCTAAGTCTGGTGTTGTCCAAGTTCCCACAAAGGATCGTTGGTCATCGCTATGTTCACACGGTGCCTGCTGTTTGGTATCCACACAGCTTCTGCATAGGGAAACATCAGTTTCTTATCCACTCTGAGGGGGAGAACAAGAAAGTAAAGTTGCCGTGGTGGCAACACTCGACATTTGGCAACACCAAAGTACCACTGAACAGGCAGTATGATGTTCTTGGTGCGGACTTCCGGATGCTTGATGGGGTACTTACATACTTGTTGACATAAGGGTAGAGGCTTGTGAAATCGACATAGTGAATCTCTTCGTTACCCTCACACTCATGGTAAAGCCTCGTTGCATTGGTTCTACCACCATACAAGGCATCCCGGTGATAAAGAGGCTCCTGTAGATCAAGTGACTTGATGAATTCTTGCAGGTCTTGGTTTTCGTGAATATCTCTCTTAAAGTCACATTCCCACATTTCGATCACATTGAAGCCATTGGTGCGTAGAAATCGCATCTTGTCGAGGATACATTGGTAGAGATCACCCATGGTCTTTTCTAGTTTGGTGTTGACGATATCATCGTCTTCGTAACATCGCGGACAACCATGGTAGTAGCAACCGTGCATCTCATAAGCAGTGTTGTTTGCTTCATCATACCCATCTAGCCAATATCGATCAATTTTCTTCTCACCCCCGTTGTATACATGTTGAATGTTGACATTCTTCTTATATGCAAGCCACTCCAACCACTGCAGCGCAATGACAGATTGATTTCGTCGGTGGATGTAGCCGTGATCTGGAATGATCCCAATGTATCTTTCTCGAGAAAATTCCTGCGTAGAACGACATTGCAGGCTGATGCGATGGTGACACAATCCCTGAATGGATCCACACCATTCTGTTGTTTGAACATATCTTGAAATTTCAAACAACTCCTCCTTAAGATGTCTACATCGCTTCTACAGTAGTTCTCAAGTTCTTGTTTCAGGTTGAAAGGATGGTTTTCGATCGCTCTTCTTCGTACCATCTCAGGAATTTTCTCTCTGATGTTGTTTCATACCATCAGGACCGTAGTATTGTGCATCTGGGAGAGGACCGATGTATTCTTGATTCTCCGCTGTGTTGAAGAAATGGGGAAAGTAACCTTTGTGCAGTTCAGCCAGTTCAAACATGTCGGGAAGTTGAGCCAACGCCACAGGGAGGAAATTGTAGGAGTCAATGAATTTAATGTTTAAACTGGGGATGAAAATGCGGATGATTTTGGTTCCATTGATAATGACTTCAGGTTGAACATTATTCTCATGGCAGTACTGCAAAATGAACTGACCATCGTATCCTTGAAGATTGTGTGCTATGAAAGTGCCGGGGGAGTTTTCTTCAGCAAGTGCCCAATCACAGAATTCTTGTTTAGTGTTAGGACCATGGAAAACTTGCTCAGAGCAAGACTCAGACTGGACGATGCAAAAATTCGGGACATGGACTCCACCATCTTGGGTGCATTCAAGTCGAAGAAATAATACTTCATTTCTTCTTCACTATCTTCTTCATCATCTTCTTGGACTTCGAAGTCGAACACATCACCCTGATCATCACTGTTATCTACTGCTGCCGGTCCTCTTCTTCTTTTTCTTGCCAATAGGCTGGATAAAACACAAGTGGTCACTGTCTTCGTATTGTTTGCAGACTCTGCAGTATTTCTCACCACAACGATGTTTCTTCTTTTTACTTCTCTTTTCCCAATTGATGGTTACACCACACAACTTGCAACGACGGATGACCTGACATACAGTGTTTACAGCATGACCACTTGTTGCATTGTGATTATTGAAACACTTTTGCCCAAGAAAGTAAGGATTGCAAGTATTTGCAGTAGATTTTATCATCAGTAGACTGATAGATTGAGAGAACATGGCAACATTTGCAGAAGACGTCACAGAAATGCTCATGCTCGCGTTTGTATGTTGTGTTGCAGTTGTGACAATAGTAGGCTTTCTTAAAAATGCAGGCATCGACGTCACCACATCATAGTGGTTGTCATGATGGTACAAGTATATGTTGTGTTCTGCAGTGCCTGATAAATAAGTGTACCAGATTTCTCATCAGAAATGACATGGATCCTGTGTAATGGAACGGCAGCTTGCAACTTGTCGAGTTCTTCATTTCCACATGGCCCTGGTGGAATACCTGCCTGAGTGATGAGTTCAGCTGTCTTGTCTTGTCTGTACCTACCTATCCCCTTCATACTGAGTCCCATTCAGGATCACTGTTGCGATTAATGTGAGCAATTGCCGTCAATATTGCCCTTACACAGCACAGTTTGTCGGTGTTAGTGATGCGGATGACACTCCTCATCAATCGGAGTCGACAGGCAAAGTTGACAGGTCTCCTTAACCATTCCTTTCTTGCCCCTTATGGCTTGTGCACATTAATAAAGTTGATGTAGATATAATTTTCACCAAGAGTGAACTCTTCGTATGATTGCAGCACCCGTTCAATTTCACCCAATACCCTGTCGACTGTAAGCTCTTGCACAGGTGAGAAAGGTAACCAAATTTGATAGGGAAGTGATGGACTTTCCAGAGTAATTCGCACACGGTCTCTTTCAGGGATACCGTTAGTCAGCCTGTCGAGGATGCTTTGAAAGACGTCTTGTAGTACTGACATGACTTGTATGAAGCCACGAACTGGTTTAATATCATTGAATTTGATTTCATAATCATGCGCTAAAGCATTGAATTTTTGTACTTGACGTTCTCGGACGCGTGTGATTTGATAGTACTCAGCCCCGACGTCTTCATCTGCTGGCGAGTCATCTGGTGGCATGTCATCTATTGACCCCTGACCAATTTGACTTATTGGATGTGATGGAGATGATGATGATGATGATGTAGTGGTGGTGGAACTTTGAGAGGAAGGAGGGCAAGGGCTATTTGCAATAAGAATCTGCCATTTTGCATTGAATTCTTGGGTATTCATGGGGGTGGAGAATCCTTTGAATTTTCACTAACTTCAGTATTTAAGGAAGAATGGGGAGTATATTGATTGATTAGAGTTTGTAATTTGTCATTGAAACTTTGGGTGCCTAAAAAATTACTGTAATAACTACTACAACTACTACTACTACTACTACTATCGTGTGAAGAATCGAGTTTTCTTCACTACTACTACTACTACTACTACTACTACTACTACTACTACTACTACTACTGCTACTGCCGCGTGACGGATCTGAGTTCACATTGCCGCAGCTGTTTTCTTCAGTATCACCAATTTCTTCACCCCAAGGAAAATCCCAAGTGCTCTCCACCATCATTACATTCTTTCTCAGCCTGATATATCACTTTGGTTGCTGTGCTCTTTGCCTAAAATGAAGGGACAAAAATTGCTTCATTTACTCCAAGAGAAATACCATAATTAAAATAATACTAATCATAACCTAGAAAAAAATAAATGTCATCATGATAAATCAAAATATATGTGTGTGCTTGCTTTTACTTTTTTGTGTGTGTGTCAAAGACAAATATATGTAGACCTCTTATCATATATGATGAAGTTAATTGAGCATTTGCTATGTATTACCTAAAAATAAAAAATAAAAAATAAAAATGTGGAAATATTGTACACTTACATAATGAATTCATTATGATGATCTTTGTCCTTTCCTTCATTATCATGATCACTCTCAGAGGCAGTGTTGTCCTGATAAGAATAAAATCAACAAATAAATATTTAAACAGTAAAACAACCCATATTCTTATTTTTAACACAGAGAAAAGTTTGGGAAAATATAAAAAAATTCCATTCAAGGGGCGGGAGGGGGGTTGTGTTGTGTTTCATAAAACACTAAATATACAAGCTGAGTTCAACACAAAATACTGGCCAGAACTGTTGGCACTATATACACTCTTGTATACTGTGCACTGCCTATATAAATCTGTATATCTTCATATTCAGCACAGTAGCTCACAGACTGAAGGACTGTACATCTGTGTTTGTCAATTTTGCAAAGTCCTGCATCGATGCATCATTTACTTTACTGATTCAGAAGTGAATGCAAATTCATTAAAATTTTATAGTGGTAGAGGCTATACTTTGATTGCACAAATCAACAAAAAAAAAATAATGTCATAAAGCTATAAACCTCCTCAGTACAATATGGCCGGATGTCACGATTGCATTTACATGACCCCTTCCAATGCACAAAATAAATCGCCAAATAATACACACTGTGCTTTTTTTCTTTCTTTCTTTAAAAATGCATTCAGTTTGTTGATTTAACCTTCCTTTCTCCACAGAGCATAAAGCAATCATTTTCCCCTTCCGTAAATTGCTGGTTTATATCTCACGCCAATCTTTTCATTTAGTTTGATTGTTTGTTTACATGCGAGGAAGTTTCCCTAGATTTGTCAGCTCTCAGGTCAGACTCAAGCCGACGAACCAGCAGACAGCTTGCTTGTGCAGTTGGCAGTAGAACAATAGGTGGAATTTTCCTTTTCACGCACATGACCTCTGACCCTGACTGTCAATCAAATCAAAAATGCTACAATGTTCCTATACTTTTTGATTACGGGGGTGCACGACTGAAGAACATGACCCAATTACCTCAAAAGGTTGTGACGAGTAGAAAGGAAAGATCGTTGACCTTATTCAGTCGACTGCATTAATCACGCACACGGCCAGAAAGTGCATGCACCTTGCAAGTCACCTATTGTTTACATATTCTGAGCAAGGCAATGGCTATGGCCTCAACGATTTTTAAATGTCATTCTTTGTCTCTTTAGTGAACAACTATTTTTCTTTCTTTTTGAACGGGGGGAATCTCAGCCAAATAGTACATCATAAGTCTCATGACAAATAGTACATCATAAATATTACTCACATCACAGTTCCCGTACGGCCGATGAGACATGGGTTGCTGATTTTGAGTTGCTCTGTGGAGCTGTGAAGTCAGCCCATTCTGCAGAGAAAAGAACATAAAAATATGTAAAACACACTTATCCGCGGGGGGGGGGGGGGAGTGATCATTGATTTAGGTCATGTTTTCAATTACAGGTTTCAAAGTTCACTTTGACCTTTTTATCATTTATTTGTTTACATCCGTTTTTTTTCTTTGCTGCTCGGCTGGGGTGGCAGAAAGCAGTTAGCAGACTATACAACAAAGGGCACGCAGACATTTTCACCCAGCACAAGCTCTGACTGTCAATCAAAAAAAAATTGTTACATTGTCCGTCGATTGCATTGATCACGCACCAAGCTAATGACACAAACTAGCACCGGCAGAAAGTTCATGCACCTTGCAGGCATGTCACGTATTGTTTACATGTTTCGAAATTAGTTACTGCGGAGAAATTCCAACATCGGTAATGTTGACTTTGATTCCTGTTTTCCCTCTCCAATGAACAATATAATTTTTTTCAAGTGGAAGAAAATATCACAGAGCCAATGACAAATATTAAATCATAACTTATTACTTACAGGATCAGGATCACAATTTCGCGGTACCGATACCGGTTGTGTCCGTTCGCATTGAACGGGAGTGGTTTCTCGGGGGAGCTGCAAAGTCGACTCATTCTGCAGAGAAAGGGAAATAAAAAAAACACATAAAGACGTACATTCCCCGAGAAGTGATGATTTTATTTTTTACAACTGCCTACGGCTTTCAAACTCACTTTGAGTGTTTTATTGTTGTTGGGGTTTTTTTTTTTGCATACATTCTACTGCCCTGCTGCCGGCCGGTCGTCGGTTATTTATAGCAAAAGGTAAAAAAAATTCCATTTGACTCACACAGCAATCTGAGACTGTCAATCAAAAATTTGATACACTGTTTCAACATCTTTTGATCACGACCCAAGTACATGACCTAATTACTCCGATAGGTCAGACCTGCCTGACACTAAGCATAGGAAATCTTGACTGTTGTGATCACGTAGCAAGTAACACAAACAGGTCATCGGCGTGTACTGTGACAGACAGGCACAGTCATGCACCAGACATGTCCTGAGCTGTGTACGTGCTATCCAACCTCGGCAACTGAGAATGTCATTTTTTTCCCCTCTCCGGTGACTATCGCTAACTTGTTTTTGAAACGGATGGGGTACGGGGCGGCTGGGGGGGGAGACTAGAGCACGTACTTGCTTCAAATCAATATAAAGGTACTCACATTAAGATCGTCATTCTGTGGTGCATACAGCATACAGGGGTTGACCATTGGCTGTACCATAGCATGGCTGCAAAGTTGACGCATTCTTTAGAGGTAAAAAAAAACAACACTCAGAAACGATATGAGATATACATACATATGATGGACTGTAAGAAAATTTAGAAAAAAATTTAAAAAAAATGTATCACTTACGGTATAACCATAGTACTGGTCAGCCCATCCAAACCTCATCCAACTCAGAATTGGTCAAACACAAATCGTCCCACTCCTTATCATCCATGGTAAGGTTGATGGAGGAGCCCCACCAACGGAGAATGGATCCAACAGTGATCAGTGCTGCGTCACCGAGGCTGACACACAGAAATGCAACAGTGGCCCTGGCATTGCCCTGCTACTTATAGTCTTGCCTCATTTGCATAAACCAATCAGAGTGGGGTGCGTTGACGTTGTATATTCTCACTGAGCCAGGGGGTCCTTGGGGTTCAGGAGGTTCCTCGGGGGGCCCATCTATGCATGGACCAACTCCCAAATTTATAGTCCACAAGTCTCGCGAGACTTTGAACTCTCGCATTTTGCGAGATGTGTGGACTATCCAACGGCCATAACTACTAAGCACTACGTTTAAAATAATAGCTGATTGTACAGTAAGGAGCATCTAGTCACTACCACGCTGTCACTTCTCTCACGTTCACTCTACTCCAATCGTGATCAAACCCATCGGGAAGGGCTGGGCGTTTGCCCTTTACATTCCCCGAACAGTAGAAGACACATCCCCCTCTTTAAATTCTTATCATTTTCAAGTCTCTTTATCTTTAAATTGGAATAAAGCTTGTGTTTTGCATACCGCAGTATATGTTGCTGCGGTCATGACGGGAAGGGTGATAAGTCAGGCAACAAGTACAAGTTAGTAATGCAGGGCTCTGATTCAATGCTCCATTTCTCAAGGTGTAAATAGCCATACGTCATTAAGAGCAATATTGAGCTCATGAAGACCCCCTCGGGGGTAAAAAGCAATTTTCTTGCTTCAATCACTGATGCTAGAAAGTTAACTCAGAATAGACTTTATTCAAGTCTGTAATTTACATCAAAATTTTTGTGCCCTTGTTTTCTTTTCCTAAAATAGATAAAAACTTCATTGAACGCATTATCATGGAGTTGCACCCGAAATCACATTCGCAGTATCGCTTGCAGACCTACTGTACTATGGATGAAAAAAGCAATGTCATACATTTGAAAGTTGTTTCAGTGATGTATACAAAGTTATGAGTAAAGTGTGTGTGTCCCTGGACGTAACACATACGTCCATGGAGTGTCCTAGCCGTCCTGACCATGGCGACCATCATCTGAAAAGGCCAGCGTGCGACAAAGATACAATAATAGATATGGAAAGGGTTATCAGGCCCTCCTGTAACCTTCTCTTTTTACATCAATAAGTTACGGACCCTGTGATAGAGGGACCGTGCATGACTGCACTGACTCCACTTATTGTGCATTTTACAACAACTTACAGCTCTTCACTCTATAGCTGTCAAAGGCATATTGTGAGGAGTACCGCAACTACTGAAATGTTGTTGTTTGAAAACTGTGAACGGCCAAATTTACGAGGACAGCGTTCAGCTTTGTGTAAATGCATGTCTACCTTACCGCTTCTGACTCCATCAACCGATGGATAGTCCCGATTTATCGCGAAGTTTCTCCTGACAGCGAAAGTCAGTGTTACAAATGTATTTTCTAGTACTTTGCGAATGTAAACATGTGTAGCTTATCCGAACTTTGCTGTTTCTTTAGGCTAAAACAGTGCCAAAATGTTAGAGGTCGTGTATTTGAGCTCCCATGGAGTAGTCAGTTTTTGTGTTCCCTGATTTTCGTCAAATGTTGCGTGACAGATGAAATAAAGTTCAGATTTTCGTTTCGCAGGACTGGGGAAGTGTAAACCTGTCTAACTTGTAAATATTTGTTGTTATCGGAGATTTTTATGGTAGGAATGTAACCTTATATTGTCGATATCTAGCAAGAGTTTTCTGTAGCGTCTATGGCTAAATGTACACTGTTTTTATCGTCTGGTTTTTTCCCGTTGGCTTCGGCTAGAATCCAAAATGTGATCTTCATCGTTACCAGAACATTCACTATGACAAGTTTTAAAAACCCTCAAAATTCTCTGTGTCATTACTCGGAACGTGCCATGCAAGAGCAAAGTGTACATATTCAGAACGTCAGTTTGATCGTTAATAAGATTCAGTGTTAATTACGAAGTTTTGTTGTCAGGGACCGCTTGGCAAACAAAGTTAATATATTCCAAGATAGATCGCACAAAGAAACCCCAGCAGTTGCCTGTCCCGTTTTTTTCTCGAGGGTCTATGATTTAATGTAAACTTAACAAAATTAACGCAAAAAGTTCAACAATCTAAACCATACAATTGTAGTGCACTTCATCAAGATTATTTGTGTATTTTTATAATCAAAGGCTGAAAGAATAATGATCTTCATGCAAGCGATCGACACGGGACTAGTAAATAATCACAGCCGGTAAATATGCTTATGCAATTGTTTAATATGGGCTTTTGCGTGATAGATTACGTCGCCTAATCATGACAGGAAAATGTAAATTTGAATAAAAATTAACGCAATAACCAAACATCGAAAATAGCACCCTTGTAAAACAGTATTTCAAGATCATAGATTATGTTTTTGCATTGATAGCAAAAGAAGTAATTAAAACTGTAAGCAGCGCTAGCGTTAGTAGTGCCCGAGCTGTTGCCATTATTGACAATAATTGCATCGATGACACTTAGGCCACAATTTGAGCTGAAATGGTCTCTTTGTTTTCGTAAAGAAGAACTGTGAATATATCTCGCGGTTATAGTTGATTTTTATGAATGTGGCAAACATATGCCTTTTTCAAAACTCCATAGTACTCTCACCCATGATGACATGAATAGAATTTCAGTCCAAATGGTGTGTTAGTTTTAGAGTTTAAATTTTTATAGTTTAAATTCGAATTTACAAAAATTTACACATGGCGGCCAAACCACGTGACCGATCCAAAAGCCTTTTGCAAAGTTGATAGTACTCTCGTCAGTGATGAATGGTGTTTTGGTTCTAGAGTTGAAGATTTTCGTAGATTAAATTAATAATGAAATGTGGCGGCCAGACAACGTGACCCATCCAAAAGCCTTTTGCAAACATCATGACAGCTTTTCCCTACACAGATTTAGACGTGGTGGCTATGGCCTATTTTGCCGAAATCAGCCACACCTACAACGTCTATTAAAAATCCATGAAGTTTACTTTTCTTGTTTACGCACACACTTTATGGATGGAAATATGGGGAATGGCTATTACATCAGGTTAACAACTCCCACATGTGGGCAGACAATTAAGATTACTCCTTGCATCGAGCTAGCTCCATGTTCTTTGTAAGACATAATGATGGTTTGACTAATTTTCCTACAATTACAACACTAAGGTTCATCAAACAGGGAAAACTATACATACTTAGCAAAGCCGTGTGTAATATATGACATTCGAAACACAATGAGCATGCAATGACCAAGATATTTGTCCAACGCCAGCCGTATAGCATTGAGGTACTACTCCACTCCATGGCTCCATTACTAACCATGGAGGTAAAAGAGAACTTTCTGCCTCCTTGGACTGACGTACGCATGACCTGAAAATAAAGTCACGGAGGTTACTATTAAAGTAATTTTCTGCCACTGTATCAACCGATTCACGATGTGGTCAGCTATATTAATAAGCCCCATGGCCGGTATGAGTCAAGAGTACTCGGCTATGACTATGACGTAGCCGTATTATGGCCCTGCCATGCAGAGCGGAGTGGCACGTGTGTAGACGCCAAAGAAGTAGCCGAGGTCCTTGTTTTATTGTACATGTGGTCTTTGGTCCCTGCAAAACTTTGCAGCCACCTAAGTCTGTGTTTGGTGATTTGCGTTCATCCCCGGTGTTCCCTCTATTGTGGAGCAGGGTAACATATTGAACGGAACATGTACACAAAGTTGCACAGAGCACTGTGCATACGGTGCATCAGAAAAACATGAGAATGTTTTACGCTTTCAAGAGGGATTGAATGCATACATACAATGAGCACCTAGCTTATGGCATCTATTTAAAGAGCACAAACTGACCCTGAATCGTTTCCGCTAGTATTAACAATCAATGTAGGCACAGACCTTGTCCGTGATGTAGGGGACATCATAGTGTTTTACTCAATTGATCCACTATGTGGATTGGTGGGACACCATGACATTTAATTTTCTTTTATCTGCCCAACCACGTGTGTTGCAAATTTGATTACATTTGTATCTTTACGGAACTGATATGATCGTGACCAACTTGAAATTGATGTTGATTTGTTGCAGTTATAGCACCCCTAACACCCGACGATGTCTGACAAGCACATAGGCCTAGGGGTAATTACAAATGGTCAGAACAGCCATTTTATTTCATCACATACGCATTCATGAAACGTGTCATAACGTTTTGCTGATCTAACACTTGTAGATAAACATCGAGAGCAATAGTATTATGCATGTGTTATAATCCAAAGCTGGCTAGTTTCTGTGGGAGGAAAAATTGGAATGAATATAGTACTCACAGTGGTGATGACATGAGCAAAATTTCTGTTCAAATGGTGTGTTGGTTCTAGAGTTTAAGATTTTTATAGTTTAAATTCGAATTTACAAAAAATTAAATATGGCGGCCAAACCACGTGACCGATCCAAATGCCTTTTGCAAACTTGATAGTACTTGCTTATGTGATTACATGTGTAAAATTTCATTGAAATTGTCTGTTAGTTCTAGACTTTAAGATTTTTATAGATTAAATCAATTTTTTGGAAATCCAACATTGAGGCCAAGGTTCACTTGTCCGGTAAATATTTTAATTGCAAATTTTAAAGGACACAGTTCATACTTGCTACACACGCTGAGAGCTGGGTAGCAGATTTGCATAAATTCAATGCATGCAAATGATATTATAATGAGGGACAGCCTCTCTTTGAGATGCAGCCTTGAGAAGAATCATGGCAACCCTGGCAACCCAAGAGACTTCCTAGAGTTCCATGGACGGCCATGTAAAAACAGCCAAAGTGGATTTTACACGGCAAACTGCCCTATAAGAGCAGCCGCTACTACTGAGCGCATAAAATCCACGATGTGTACGTCAACTTATAAAAAAGTACTTGGCGATGATACCACCGGACGGGATTGTACTATCGATGACCCTTGCCAAGGATAACCAAGTTCTCCTCCCATGAAATATACGTCTTTACACAAAGCAAATGTGCAAGATGGCTTGGACAGAAGACCAGCACACTAGACATTCTGGCAAGGTAATTTATTCTTTTACTAAAATAACTATACACAAAACGAATTCTGTAAAGTTATAAATTAAATTCATTGACCAAAATAATTTGTTGTGTGTGCGGCAGTATCACAGAATTTGTTTCGACTATTCTACAAACGTTACAAAAAGGCTGTACTTATTTCCTTGATATTTGTCACACATTATGTCTTGTGTTTGATAATTTCAGGTGATTGCGGCAACATCTCTGTACCGTCAGGGATTCGATGAGCAGCTTATCAAAAACCAAACAGGTCACAGATCAGATGACGGTTTACGCGCCTCAAATGTATGTCTACTGTACTACAAAAGCGTGTGCCCAATATGTTACTGCCACCCCATCCAGCGTTAAATCAGAGGAATCTGTAAGTAAACCAGTTTCTCAAGTTGCGACAAAACAATGTAACAAAACAACAGGATTGGTCTAATCCAAGAAGACGCCGAATCTAAAGATGGACAGTCTTCATCAACAAAACATGTTGCTTACATTGAGCATGGTCCAAAGAAAGTTTAAATGTGAAATATAAAATGTGATGCTATAACATATCAGTTGAACAAATTGTCTTCATTTTGTTATTGAATGTGTGTGAATGCTTTAGACATCTCGACTTGACCTATTGTTCTCATGCAAATTAGTAATCGGTCATACTTTTTTTCATATTTAAATAAGTAATCACTACACTTTTATTGATATGATAATTATTTCTTTCATTAAAGTGTGGTGATTACTTATTTGCATATGAAGAAAAGTATGACTGATTACTAATTTTGCATAAGAACAAAGGTGGCAGTCGTGTTTTCAAGGATAAATGGATGGCAAGAACAATAGGTCACAAGACCTGGAGTGGTATAACATTGCAAATCAGTCTCCTGAGGTCACAGAGGTCGTCCAAGATGGTCTACCCTTGGAGGCAGTAATCAGTGAAAATGGCACAGTGATCAAATGTGGAAAGCTCTACACTACGGTAGGAATTACATTTTTATGTAGCAGTATCAAGACTGCGAAAGATGATCCTTCCTGTTCTGGGTAAAATGTCTACCATCACAACTCCAGTATCAACAGTTGCTTTATCATCGTACAATCCTGCTAACAGCATAAAGAATGTTGCCGCGGAAATCAAGAAAGATGCAGCAAAGAATGTAATGACAGCTTTGCAAGTAGAAACTGATAAAAACTACTCCACGTTTGTTAGGAGTTCACGCATCTTAAAAAACTACAATATGGATCGCTCTCCAATTTACAAGAAAAACATTTCAAATATAAGTTTTGAATGATTGAGAGGTATGATAGCAAAAACTGGACAATTCAGTTATGGTAGCATCATGGAAGCACACACCTTTTCAAAATTTGACATTTTTATCACGCCCATGTTTCTGTACAATACAAACGACATGCTTTGTGTGCTTACCAGTTATGTTGCCTACACTGTTTTAACTTTATAGCAATAAGTAATAAAAACAGCGAGATAGAACTGTACTTTGCAGTCTGCTTGTATTTCAAAGTATTATTTACTCCTGTTTGTGCAATTTATCTTAGGCTTTAAATCTCAGGTTTTGTTGTTCCGTTCATTGTTCAGTGTGCCTTTTGTGAGTGCTAGAGGGTGTGTTGTATTTTATAATACTGCCTTATTTTTCATATCCATCAGGATGTATTTCCAATATTATTTGTTGAACATTAATTATCAACATTGTCATTACTATTTTGTATAACATGTTTGCATTGTATTTCAACATCATCATCACCAAACATGTTCTTAAATTATTTTCCTGATTTTAATTTTGATACTTAAGCTAATAGACTGCTGTAATGATGCTTAATTTTCAGCAGTTGTGATGTAGATGTAGATTGTATGAATTTTAGTGGCTTTTTAGTCTAGAAGTTAGTTTTATTTCCTTATATTGTCAAAGTCCCAATCCCTTAACTTGATCACCGTCTTCTCTGTGAAATTTTCAGATTTGAATGAACAATTAAAAGGATTCAAATTCAAAGCTTGAGGTAGCTTTCCGCCTTTGCGACGACCTCTTTTCGAACATAAATTTTGCCATCAAGTTGTGTATTTCTACCCAAGTATTATATACACCTGAAAGCTAATTTTTATGAATTTTTAGTTTAATCAATAAAATTAACGGGCGATGAATTTTAATGAAGATTTTAGTGAAAGTGTAAATAAATTGGGTAAACTGACGTAAAAAAGTTAAGTCAGAGTTGAAGGGGGCATTGTCTAGGTGTCAACGAGAAATTTCACTTCAGAATACTTGCTACAAAACCATGTCTCAGATTTTTGAAAAAAAAGCCTTAGTTTTTTCAGAGCGTTGAATCAAAGTTTATCAACAGATTAGTCTCACAATGCTGTCTAATTAAACAGTGATAACTCGACTCTTAAGACCTACATAAAAAAAACTGAGACACACTTTTGGAGACAACCTGTTCGAGAAAACATCTGTGAAAATCTTGTGCACTTCCGTTCACGCGTTCCTGAGTTAATCTATTTTGAACGTGCTGCAAAGTGACAAAATGCCGAAATGAGAAAAGGGCGATTTAATAAATTGCTTCGGGTTTTCCTTTATGAATGGCTATAAACAGTTTACTCGACAGATAAAACACCAAAACAAGATAGTGCTATCAACTTGTCAGCCCAAACAGTATTTTCAGTCATTGAAATCAGTGTCAGCGGTTAAAATAAGGCTAAAACCTAAAAAGGGCGATTTTGGGAGGGATGTTTCCTCTCAGAGCACAATGTACACAGTGACCGATGACTAAATAACTTTAAGAGTGCCCTGGAAGGGATTATGCATAATTATGACGGATTAGCTGTAAGACGTAGACAGAGTAACTGGTCGATGCCGTCTACACAAACGTAAATGTATTAATTTTATGTCCGCATTCGATCTTGGAAAGGGTTCATATAGAGACGCGGAAGTACTAATAGCGTACTTGCTAATTGCATGGACGAAACGAAACGAAAGGAACGATACACGCCTTATGATTGGCTAGAACAAAGGATTGTATACGAAAGTACGAACGTTGCAGCGTCTAGCCAATCAAAGGCGTGTATCGTTCCTTTCGTTTCGTTTCGTCCATGCATTTAGCAAGTTCGCTAATTGAGCGATTCCGATTAATGAGTGACATAGCGAATGGAATATCGGTTGACACCACAACTAATGCACCTGCAAATATATGTATATATAGATTGGCAATGTCTGTGACCATGAGGGTAAAAATACATCCATGCTGTGATTCGGTCAGCTGCTATTTTTTCGAACTTCACGCACCTTGAAAACAGATTAACACTACTCTACTCCGAGCCTTTCTGAGACAATAGCTTGCCTTCGCTCTGTACAACATTTCTGAAGTGAAGACCGTTTGTCGAGTCATTTTGGCTGACATAGCCAAAGACCAGTCAGCGGCAACAAAGTCGAGGGAGATAATTTGAGAAAAGGTGAACATTAAGACAAGAACGTCAATCTGAGCCGCTGTTCCCGTCGAGGGCTGTCCAAAAACCGTGCCATCGGTATCATTACAAATGCTCTCATCGTACCACAAACTATCGACCATCGGCGTTAAAGTTTGGCTGTAGTATGATCGTTTGTCTGACCTTCTCGGGCTATCTTTTACACTCGCGGACATCGATGTGGTTGTTTTGGACCTTTGATGACCCCTTTTTCGTTTTCTTCCTTTCACGATGCTGTTTTTGTCTCTGCCTTGGATGCTGAACGCGAACGTGAACGTGTATGTCGCGGTATTCATGTATTCGCCATCGCTATGAAGCCTCCTGTGGAACGTACCATTTATGTATACGGGACGGCCGGAGCTTCTCCAAGAAATGTTGAACGTTGAGAAATGTATCCACTGCTCGAGCTCCGGGTGCTTTTTCAAACGCGCAAAAGTGTCTCAAATAAAACATTCGGTATGTGGCAAAGCAACTACAAATACACGGCTCGCCGACACGACTCGTCTGACTCGGAATACACTGCCAAATATAGTCTTAGGATTCTGATCAAACTACTGTCTGCCCCGATGATCATTGAAACACGGTCCCTCCACAAAAACGTCAATGGGCGGGCGATCTCTGACAAGCGAACTTGACCGTGACTTTTTATCAATTTTATTTTATAATGACTACAGGTCCTGCCATTACTCATGCTGTAGATTGTAACACTCGATATATGCTGCTATTTGTGATCCGTACTAACCTGAAATTGAATCGTCAAAAATTTCACGTCTGGCCTCGTTGTGTTGCTTATACTCAGAAGTTGCCATCTTTTGGGAGCGGCCACCCCTATGAGAAAAACGTACGATCCACCGTTCTGCGCCTGATAGCTAGGCATACACACGATGGTCTAGATACACGTGTCAATGGGATTTTCACAGCGGATGATTTCCAAGTGCAGAGTGGCGCTGCCGCTTAGCTTAATCCCTTGCCAATCAAGACTTGGCGGTAGTTTCAAAACACAAAAAACGTGCATCTGTTCCTCTTGAAATTTTTATCGCAGAAATTCAGCCAGAAACACAAACTTTCAGACCAAGATACTCTTCACACATGAAGATCAATATTATAGGAATACTTTTCAGGGATAAAAAAAATCGTGTTTTGACTTAAAATACCAAAACAAAGGCGGAAAGCTACCTTAATGGCCGACAAACTACCTCATTTTGTACTCAGTATTTCCCGTGCTTAACAACATGCTAAATCTTTCTTAACTAAGGATTTTCAAACACGATTGGAACTAAATTGGGATAATTGGATTGGCAAAATTTCTCAAGAATTTTAGAAATTTGTCTAATATTACACCATATTTGCTTACAATCTTTAAAATTTTATTCAAAATTTACAAAGCTGTTGAAATGTTATGAGTAAGAATCAGTGCATGATAGTATCTAATGCAATATTGTTCAAAAGATATGAACAATATTCATATTTGAATGAAAATATGAGAGTTTGTCTGTAGTTTCTTCATTACTGAAACACTAGTAATGATCTCAATTTGTCACTTTTCCTCGACCAAAATGAAGCTTTTCGATTGATTTACAGTTAAGTCAGTCAGGGTCATTTAAAATGTGCCCTGACTCAATTTAATGTTTATGAAGCCTTAAATTCACGAAAAAGTCAGGGGCATTTCAAAAGTGCCCTGACTCAAAAGTCGTTAAGTAGAGAAATTTTAAGCATTTTGTCTCATTTCTTTAGTACATTTACACAAAAATGAACTTTTTTTCATGAAAATGAATCCGATGAAAGAGGTATGCAATAATCGTTGTGTTTTCGTTGTTTTGTTCGATGAGAACAATATTTCAAATTTTACACTATTCTATCAGTTTGTAAAATTTAAGCTGTAAAAATTTCGATTTCCTTACATTTGCCTAAAAATTACCCTCATCCAATTTTCCCAAATTAGTTCCAATCGTGTTTTCAATACTTGACACTAAAAGTGTCTCCCTTTTTAACTTGGCATTTTTAATATGAACGACTGATATGCTATCTTTTTTACTCGTCTTTTTGACTACATAACAGGCAACAACCTGTTCCTTTGTTTAACTCAAGATTTTCAGTAGTTAACGTAAATAATTACCTTTTGCTCAGCATTTTCAGTATTTAACAACTGAGAAACTGCCATTTTTTGTACTCTGAATATTCAGTATTTTTCAACCAAAAATCTATCACTTTTTACCTACTATGGACTATAGTCTATAGAAGCTATTGGGATGGGTATCAGTCCGGCATCGGTCGTCAGTCTGTCAGTCTTTCTGTCTGTCTGTCTGTATGTCTGTATGTATGTATGTATGCATGCATGTATGTTTGTCTGTCTGTTTGTCTGTCTGTCTGTCTGTCTGTCTGTCTGTCTGTCCGTCTGTATGTATGTATGTATGTATGTATGTATGTATGAAAAATTGTTGCACGGAGAATGTGTTGATTGGTATTCTCACTGTGAAAGGAGACAAGCAGTCGTTATTTTGTCACACTGAAAAGATTGATTCAGGGGATCACCGTCCCTTCACTACATCTCTAGTTACACAATGGCACACCAGTGTACAGGATGTAAGTGAACCACAGATAATCACCTTAAAATAGTCCGGTCCTTGAGAGAACTTTGTACCCTATACTAGTGAAGATGACCACTATCAAAATATGAGATAAAATCCGCTGATGATTTGCTGATATCGGAGTGCAGAAAAGTAGGCACACTTTTTATGTAGCCTTTCCGTCGAGAACTTGCACAATCTCATCACTGCGACAACGATGTCGTGTGATAGTGTTACGTGAAAAGAACTCCGTGAACTCAGCAGTTTCCACAAAAATAAAATTTATTCAAAAAGAAAAGAAAACTAGTCGCAAAGTTAAGGGATAAAATACAAACTGTAAAAGTCTACAAGCTACTTATCTCAGCTTGGTCGACATAACACTCAAGAATCGAGTCATTCACTTAAACAAAGTGTATAGTCTTTTAACACTCAAGAATCGAGTCATTCAGTTAGACAAAGTCTACGGTAGTGCAAAGTCTACGTCCAGCGTGTCAGTGAGACAAAGTGAACAGTCCTCTTGTTTGCTTGAAGACTCGAGTGCAAAGTTCACTGCAGTGCAGTGTCTACAATATAAATCCAGCGTGGCAGTGAAACAAAGTGTACAGTCACTGCGGTCCAAAAGCATGTCTGAGTGTACAGTATTCCGCGAAGCGTAAGTCCTGCCGCAAAGCGCTATAAGCCTGTCGCTATTGACACTGGCAAACATTGTGTCAATTATTTTCAATAGATATCCATCGAAATCTGCTTTGGTGCCGCGCCGGTCGTGAATTCCGGTCATGCCATGAACATTTCTATAATAACCCGTATATTTTGACTTTTATACTATAATGTCAACGTTTCTGTTGGTGTCTTGTACTTTAATTAAATCGACAAGACTTTTT
The DNA here is from genome assembly GCF_041260155.1 of Ptychodera flava. Lineage (NCBI taxonomy): Eukaryota > Metazoa > Hemichordata > Enteropneusta > Ptychoderidae > Ptychodera > Ptychodera flava. The sequence goes on from NW_027248281.1 coordinate 10,141,092, forward strand.
CAGTTTTGGTGATACTTTTACGTTTCAGCGTAGTTTGGCGCCACTGTAAGCTTGGAACGACCGGCGAGTATGCAACAAAACAACGTATCAATTCCCGACAAAAGAATATCGATCGATAACGTTCACTGCATGATTACAGTGCGGACCCTGCGTTCGTTTGCCTCCGTTCTGTGTTATTTTTTCAGTTTACTGGATTCATCACCGTTCATATTCGCTAAAATTGTGTGTAATTACGACAAATTCACTGGCATTTGGTCTGTACAACTTAAGAGACGCTTACTGATTACTGATTACAATTCGTCAATATGAGGCCCCAGAACTTCTATTGATATACTAATCACATCTCCACCTGTGACTAATTTGAATTTCCAGGTCATGAAAGACTGTGACCCTAAGAATGTTCTAGTTATTAAACTCAAGTCGTGAGTGTGGGGAAAAATGATTACATAACAATAGTAATTGTTCGAAATGTTGAAAAGTGTATTAATGGAAACGACTGTTAATGTGATTTACGGTGAAAATAACATAAAAAACGAAAGTGAAAGTTAAAATCTAAGAAAAAATGCCTTGCACCTGCTGGTCTTATGAATAGTTCGACACTGACTGATACATTTACTACACCGATTGTTGTTGTTGTTGTTATTAAATATTATTTTAAAAGCTCTTTATGGGTCTGTTTTATACACGTATATGATGTGATAAAGTGTAAGTTTATAGAGTACCCTTAATGATTTGTGAAGTCAGCAACAATATTCCCAAAAGCTTATTTGCCGACACCAAATTTCGATGATATAATTAGTAATCATATCGACAATGTCCTTTTGAAAATGTCTGGATAACATGTCAACGTGAGTCAAGCCACAGTTTATCGTCATAACAGGCAGGCTATCGAGCTTGTTTTTGAGGTAGAGCTGCGCGATCGCAAAGTATTATTGACACAGCTCTATAGCAATAAAGCGTAAACAAAAGTGACGTCATGTGTATATCACTGCAAGGTCAGAAGAGACACACTGTGCGAATGCTTACCTGTACCCAATTCTGTTTTATCAGCTGCTAAGGTCGTGCAAAAGTTCAATCATTAAAATCTCGCTCTTTAATTTGCACACTCTCATCAGTAGGAAAATTTTGTGTGTGATAGTAGTTACTCGATACGTTGGAGGGTTCATCCGGAAACGACTGTGAGTGTGAATTAAAGAGAAATAACATCAAAAAATAAGTGAAAATTTAAATCAGTGTAACAAGTGCCCGGCAACTTTGCGTCTAATGAATAGTAACACACTTAAAATCACATTTACTTCATCGATTGTTTTTGTAGTCGATGTTGTTGTTGTTGTTAAATCTTATTGCAAATAAACTATTTCTAATCTGTTTTAATATACGTGTCTGATGTGATAATGTGTAAGTTAGAGTACACTTATTGCACTGAATAGTACATTTACTATACAACTGTACTGTACAACTAAGAGACGCTTACCGATTACAATACGTCAATATGAGGCCGCAGAATGATATTGATTTACTAATCACTGCTGCAAAACATCTCCCCCTGTAATTAATTTGAATTTCCAGGTAATAAAAGACAGTGACCCTAAGAATGTTCAAGTTTATTAAACTAAAGTCGTGAGCGTGCGGAAAAATGATTTACATAACAATAGTAATTGTTCAAAATGTTGAAACGTGTATTAATGGAAACGACTATGAATGTGATTTAAAGTGAAAATAACAACAAAACGAAAGTGAAAGTTATATCTAAGAATAAAAATGCCTTGCACCTGCGGGACTTATGAATAGTTCGACACTGAATGATACATTTACTACTTCGATTGTTGTTGTTGTCAATGTTGTTGTTGTTATTAAATATTATTACAAAAAAGCTCTTTCTGGGTCTTTTTTAATATACGTATCAGATGTGATAATGTGTAAGTTTAGAGAGTACCCGAATGCTGAAGCTAAAGACCTGACACCGGGGGGGGGGGGGGTTAACTCCATGACTAATAGTACACGGGGGGGGGCTCCTCACGAACATGGAAACCCACACTGTTGTGATACCAGTTTTGAGCAAAAAAACCTACCCTTTCTGATACCATACAATATAATAATCTAATCACTCGCCTTGCGTACCAGGGGTACCAACAGTCCAACCGACAGATCGGAAATTTTGATGGTAGATCTGGGATGTAGATACATGGGTTTACAGTGTTGACAGCATGATTTTTTAACAAATGTCAGTTTGTGTTAAAAACCGGACCCTTTCTCATACCAACACCTCGTGAAAAGTATACCCTTTCTGATACCAAACAGTGCAAAAAACGACCCCTTTCGCGCGGACCCTCCCGTATAGCCATCTATGGGAGTTAACCCCCCGGACCTGACAACATTCCCAAAAGCTTATTTGCCGACAGCAGTAATTCGATGATATATTTAGTAATCATATCAACAATGTCCTTTTGAAAATGTCTGAATAACATGTCAACGTGAGTCAAGCCTCAGTTGAACGTCCTAGAAGGCAGGCTACCGAGCTTGCTCTTGAGGTAGAGCAGCACGATCGCAAAGCATTTCTGACACAGCTCAATAGCAACAAAGCATGAATAAAAGTGACGTCATATGTGTATCACTGCAAGGTCAGCAGAGACACATCTGTGTAAATGCTAACCTCTTCCCGATTCTGTTTCAGCTGCTAAGGTCTTGCCAAAATTTAACCTTAAAATCTCACTGTTTAATTTGCACACTCTCATCGTCTGGCAAACTTTGTCTTGTGATAGTAACTGCTTGATACGTTGAAAGGCTTAAACGGAAACGACAGTTAATGTTATTTAAAGTGAACAAAATATGAAAACGAAAGTGAAAATTTAAATATAGGTAAAAAGTGCCCTGCAACTGTTCGTCTTATGAACAATTTGACACCTAATATTATATTTACTACATCCATTGTTGTTGTCGTTGTCCATGTTGTTGTTGTTGTTGCATTTTATAGAAAGAAACTGTCTCGGCCTGTTTTAATATACGTGTCTGATGAGATAATGTATAAGTTTAGAGAGTACGGTTAATGCCTTTGTTAAGTCAGCGATGGTGAAATGCTGAAGCTAAAGACCTGAGAACATTTTCAAAAGCATATTTGCCGACAGTAAAATTTCAATGATATATTTATTGATCATATCGACAATGTCCGATTGAAAATGTCAGAATAACATGTCAACGTGAGTCAAGCCTCTATTGATCGACCTGGACGGCAGGCTATCGAGCTTGTTTTTGAGGTAGAGCTGCGCGATCGCAAAGTATTATTGACACAGCTCTATAGCAACAAAGCGCAAACAAAAGTGACGTCATGTGTATATCACTGCAAGGTCAAAGGAGACACACTGTGCGAATGCTTACCTGTTCCCATTTCTGTTTCGGCTGCTAGTGCATATATTTCAGCTACTAGGGCATATATTAATTTTTTTAATTCAAAAAATAACTCAAAAAAGTGCAGAATATAATATTCATATATATATATATATAATATATATATATATATATATATATATATATATATGTGTGTGTGTGTGTGTGTGTGTTGTGTGTGTGTGTATGACCATTCCCTGCGGTATATAAAAAGGTTTACAGCCCTCATACGGGTCGTAGGTCGTACGTACTCTCGCACTCTCGGGAGCTTCAGGTGTACAACCTCGGTCCGGAACACCCGTAGGTGGTTCGTCTAGATTAACAGAAAGATAACTTACCTTCAATACAGTTCTGTTCGACTGAATTAACAATGTTTGCCTTATACTTGCAGAAGTGTATAACTGAACAGTAAAGTAAGTGGAAACAAGCGGAATTTTTTATTATTCAGTGCATACAGTATTTGACGTCACATCTTATAGGCACAGCCACTCCATATTTGGCGCTAAAGGTGAGTGGACGATTCTACTATCAGATCTAGAGGTGGTACACACACAAGTTTGCTCGTTAACGCATATTACCCTCTGTTGATACGAAATAATGACCATTTACGGTATTAAAAAAAGAGCGGGCGATTCCAGTCTAGAATGAGGTAAAGTAGCCGTGAAAAGTTACGAAAAGTAAAACGAAAGTAATGCTAAATAAAAGCTAGAGAATATATTCCAATACTTTTATCATTTCTCATATGTTGTTATTTTGTAAAACACATAAAGTTGTTGTCTGTGGCCTCGTAAAATAATCCGAGCATTAGGAAACGTCTAAGTAAATAAAATGAAAATGACATGCAAAAGTATTTTAGTCGCTTTGCAAGCGACGGATAACCATAAAAGGCAATGCTATTAAGTGGTCTATTCTAAAATCAGTGGGTATAAAGTGACTGAGAAAGGTAATACGTTTTGGAAGCATTAAACATAATAAACAAATTCCCAATATGAAAAGCTTCACTTTTGTCTGAAAAGGTAGAATTAAAGATGGAAACATATAGCAACCATCAAGACAAACTTCTGTTTAATATTATTTCATTAAAATGCGTTAATCCCTATCCCTCTCATTTCTTATCCCTGTTGGCATTTTATAACCAGGTTTCTGATTGGCCAAAAGCAAACAGAAAGCTCTTAAAAGAGCTAGCTGAGTCATGACTATTGTTAACAAGCTACTTTAAGAGAAGGCTTAGGGTAGCAGCAGGAACGTAGCAGTGCAAACGACTAAGTACAATTTTATCGGAGTTATATCGAGAAATCGAAGGTGAGTGTTATAATTTTGGTAAAAAAAATGAACCTGACTTTGCTAGAGGGAGCTGTATACCTACCTGTAGAAGAGCAACTACAGTCTTTTAATCTTGTCCGCGGCTGAAAAGAGTCGGCATGGTTTGGGGGATTCGTTATTCTGGTGTGAAGGGCGATCAGCTTTTATTGGAGCTCCGCAAAATAATATCGTTTCGCTAAACACAATACTTTTTTTCAAAAACATTTGTAGAAGCTAAGTATGTAAATACAGGTCATACAATTTTATGGCCATAAAATGAAGGATGTTTTTCTCACAAAATTTTAACCTCGGACCTACAGAAACCAGGCAATATGAAAAATGTTACAAATTCAGACTCCTGCCACTCCTTAGGAGTGAACGCGTCATGATCGCTTTCAAAGCAAACACAAATTGCGCAGTCAATATGTTATTTACATTTCGTCTCTAATCTTTTGGCATACATAGAATTGACTGTACACCTATTGTATCAGTCATTAGTAACGCGGTAAAAGGAAGGGCGCACATTAGACAAGACATCTCCATAGTCAAAGCTGAAATACTTAACAACGGTCAATCGTAAAGAAATAAAACAGATCAACGACCGATACCTTGCATCCTTAGAGATGTTCATGAATATTTTGTGCAATATTTCGCTTATAAACAATAAAGTGGCCGCAAAAGCGACTCTTGCTTTGTTTGGATCTGTCATGCGTGAGACTCTAGGTCTACATGGCCGAAGTCTATCAAATTTGGCTTTATTTTGTTAACGCATGGTATTCATAAACAAAACTGACACTCTATAGCAGATGGATCGCTTTGAAGAGTTTGTCTGGTGTCGTGACCTTTTTAGACCCAATCAACGCTCAATTTGCCGCACATAATATTTGACGTAGGGGCCTTCTCCTGATAAATTCAATTTGACAATAAGAAAAATACTGTAGTATATACCGTGGTACACTCAAACCAAAATTTCATCAGCTTGAAATCGCAAAATTCTGAGCGATTTTCTCCAAGGAGCACTCAAGCTTTTCACTCTGACCGGCTGTCACGCTATTTACTTCGAACGCGGACGTCCTTATTAGCATACGCTGCTGGAATGAAAACCTTCAGTAATCCTTCGAAAATCAGCCGAATTATGTAAGCGACCCAGAGATTTTGTTCACAAAATGAGTTAGAGAATGAGCAATAATCAGAGTTCAGGCAGGTATAGGCCATTTTATTGAAGTAAATTCACTTTGGTTTATTTTGCCGTTCAAAGTCCTGACACAAGTTCTGTCCGTCGCAAGAGACCCATTGTCGCTGCCAATTGGCCCGCAGCTATCCGTGGCCGGGTTGACATTTTAATGACCGCACAGACGCACACTTCTCCGCCAACAGATAGCTGCGTTTCCACAGCTACCCATTTTGATGCTAATCGCGTTGAAGATGGCGTGCCAATAGTAACCCCAATACATGGTCCTGATTTGCAAGCCGAGTGTATTCAAGTGAAACTGACTTTGCGTGCCCAAGGACGATCCGATGTCAGTGAATCTCCTTGTAGTCTGATAAACGAGTATGGAGAACTGTTTCCCGTGTTCCGATTGTTAGCCTGCATACTCTAGTGATTCCGGTTCCGTCCGTACGATGTGAACGGGGATTCAGTTGCCAAAACCGCGTACTCATAACACCACATAATCAACTAGGCGACGATCATGCCGATGATCTATGCTCCTTACAATGAAAGTACCACAGGTTGCCGACTTTTGTTTTGAACGAGCAAGGGAAATTTTCACCTCGCGTGCAAACAGGAATCCCGTTAAATTCTAGAGGCACATTTTTATGATTATGAAGTTTTACCACTGTTACAGTGTTAGTTACAGTACCTGAATACCAAGTTGCATGCTATCAGTGTACGTGTGATTTTGATCAGTTTCGTACATTTATTTTTCATTCAAACTGGTTTCTGTGTATCAGTATGAATACTGGTACACCAAAAAATCATTTCACTTTTAAGTATCCTCGTTATCGTTAAAATTTATAACAAGTGTCAAAAAAATCAATTACCACATTTTTGCTCATGGCTGAATGCGGAAGTGGCCGTTACGCAATCAGATGATGACGATACGCATGTTTGCTTAGCCTTTGCGTACGTGAAACGCATTGTCAGAATATAGACCGCGAACACTGTATGGTAGATCCATGTTAGGGTTACCTTGTTTTTGATTTTGGTGATCAGGGGGTCACTAATAACTACGTTTTCGAAATGGTCAATAGGTTTTCTTTGTTTTTTTTTTGTTTTGTTTTTGTTTTGTTTGTTTTTTTGGTTGGTTTTTTTGGTGGGGTTAGGTATGTTTTTGGTACAGCAATGAATTGCATCATGCAGATAAATATTACAGTTATCTGTATGTTTGTAGCTTGAACTTTCAACCTAAATTTAATATACATAGACGATGTTATTTCAATGAATAATGCCAAATTCAGTGACTATCTCGCTATAATTTATCATCCAGCAATGGAGATTAAAGAAACTACAGAAACAGCCTGTTCTGCTTCATATCTGGACATTTTACCTGACTTTGACTCAAATGGTCACCTTTCTACCAGGCCATATGACAAGAAAGATGATTTCAACTTTAGTATAATCAATTTCCCACACCTCCTCAGTAATATTCAACTCTCACCAGCTTATGGGGTATACATGTCCCAGCTAATTCGATATGCAAGAGCATGCAGTTCATACGGTTATTTTGTAGACCGACATGGCCATCTCTCTTACAAACTGTTAAATCAAGGGTACACCTGAGCAAGACTTGTTTCTACATTAAAACACTTTTAGGCAGGTATCGCAAGCTGGTAGATAACTATAATATCTCTCTCCGACAAATGATCGCTGATGGCATCGGTGACATTGGGCCTTAGTTAGTGACCACTACCTATCTGACTTACAGATTGATATATTGCGGGTGCCACATGTGTGGCCGGACGCGCTTACTATTTTCGAACATCACTTCTTGGTCTTTGGACCAGAGGTGCATATATCTTTCTTTCATGAATTGACTTTGTTTATGTACCGTTATTTACTGTTTGTTCTTTGTTGTTTTGTGTCTATGTTTACAACTATAGTATTACGAATTCTAACTTAGTGTTGTCGGATTATGGATTGGTTGCGATTATTTTACAGCCTGTTTTGCAAAGTGTACTATTATAATGATACCACCAGCTTATGTATTAACAATAATAGCGCCAATGTCGCCGAAGCATGAGTGCCTGTAATTGTAGATGCATTTACGGTGTAAGTGTAGTCATGATTTACAAAAACGTGATTTGACATAAAGTGAGAGCCAGCCCAATCCGTAAACCTAAGTCTTGTCTATTGTCCAGGCACAACCAAATTCCAACACTCTCAAGTACCAAGGTCCTGTATTTGCATTTGATGACTCTTATTTTGAAACACAAGGTCGCTGGATATGAAAACACTTGAACATGGTCACATCTGACTTATAGCTGTGATTATGTAGCAGTACTGTGGCTTATTGATCGCACTAGGGACAGTTGCATCATAAGGTCTCCCGCCATACCAAATATGGAGGGTGTAGCATTTGTGGTTACTGAGTTACAGACATAGATGTATATTTGAGGTAAAAGGTCATTGATGTCAAGTGACATTTTGTCAAAAATATTTTATCCTATGGTTATGCATGTGTACCAAAAGCAGACCTCTCGCTCTATTGCCTAGCTCAAAGTCAGATTTTGTGCATAATTAATGAGGTACAGGATGTTGTGTCACAAGGTGTCCCGTCGTACCAAATATGACGGTTGTAGCACTTGCGGTTTCTGATTTTTGTAAAAACGTATTTTGAGGTTAAAGATTATCGAGGTCACGTGACATTGTGTGAAAAAAATATCCCGTAGCTTTCCCTGTGTACTAAAATCAGACGTCTTGTTCTATTTGCTCGCAAAGAATAATTCATGTTGTGCATGATCTCCCATCATACCAAATATGAAGGGTGTTGATAATTAATAAGGTTCAGAATGTGGCATCAAAAGGTATCCCATCATTACGGAGACATAACGTATATTTAAAGTCAAAGGTTATCCAGGTCACATTACATTTCATCTAAAAAATCATCTCATAGTCATCCCTGTGTCCCAAAAATCAGACCTCTAACTATATTTTCAAGCCAAGAAGTAGACATATTCATAATCGATGAGGTAAACGAAGTGGCTGGTCATGTGACATTTTGCCAAAACTTTATTCCAATACTTAACCCTTTATATCGAAAATCAGACCTCTAGTATAATTTGCAAGCCCTGATTTCAATACATATGCACCGGGTGTAACAAAAGCAATTCATCCCTCTATACCAAAAATCAGACCTCTGCCAATATTTGCTGGCCAAGAATTAGATATTCAGATAATTAATGAGGTTCAGAATGTGGCGTCATAAGGTGTCCCATCATACCAAATATGAAGGGTGTAGCAGTTTGCGTTACTGAGTTATGGACATATACTTCAGGTCAAAGGTCACCGATTTCATGTGACATTTTGTCAAACAATTTTATCCCATAGTTATCCCTATTTACACAAAATCAAACATCTAGCTCAATTGGTTTTCTAATTATTAGATATGCGCATAATTAATGAGGTAAAGGATCTGGCGTCATAAGGTCTCTCATCATACCAAATATGAAGGGTACAGCACTTGTGATTTCTGAGTTATAGACATGTAAGCCTTATTGGCTTGTCAAGAAGTAGTTATGTGTATAATTAATAAGGTACAGGAAGTTGCATCATAAGGTCTCCCATCATACCAAATATGAAGGATGTGGCGCCTTGGGTTACTGAGTTATGGACATTTTCGATATTAGAGGTCAAAGTTCACCGAGGTCACGTGACATTTTGTGAAAAAAAATTGCATCCCATACTTATCTCTATTTACCAAAAATCTTACATCTGGCTGTATTAGCTCACCCAGAATTAGATATTTGCATTATTAATGAGGTACGGGTTGTGGCGTCATAAGTTCATCCCAAATATAAAGGATGAAGCACTGAAATCACCGCCTTCTACGTTGCACACAGAATCAATCGCTGAGGACCTGTTAACACGGACTTAAAAGTTGGAGCAAAGCAGTAAATGTTCATAATGTCTGATGTTGGCGGAATTTCTTGCGTACGCAGACACAATAAATGTGCATGTCTTGTTTGAGTGGTCTGAGCTCTCGGCACGAGGATTAAGCTTTAATGTATGATTTTCGGTCATCTTTGTACATGACCCTATTCACAAATGTTGCGGCCGGGGACAAACAACTCGAAGCAGCGAAGCTGAGCACATTTCTCTCATACTTGCTCTGCTAAGATCTTGCCTAAGTGGGTAAGTAATGAGACTATAATTGGAGAGGTGAAGTCAAACAGCAGACAAATGGGACTGTATATACTTCCATCAAGGAGGAAATGAGTTTGTCTTGGCTTGATTCGGCTTCACCAGGCTCGTCTAGGTCTGGGTTTCGGAGTTTGCCGAATAAACACCCTTTGCTGGCAAAGTTGACTATAAACATTAACGTGTACATTTTGTAGTTGCACTGTTATTTGTCCAAATTTCTTGTATAATTTAATTATTCATTTGTGGGTAGAAATAAACGAATGTTATGAAACTTGAATTCTGTCCTTATTATGATGTGCTTTCAGTATCGATAATATAATTTCTATACATCAATACCGTGCGGGGTGTAAGCAGCAGTCACGGTGACATCATTTGTAACAAATAGCCCATAAAAGTTGATCTTCGGTGGTATGGGGTGAGATTATTTCCAAAACAATTGTGTTATCATTATTTTATTATGTTTACATTATTTCGCTTTCTCATTGTTTGCATTTTAAGTTTATATGTTTGCATTATTATTTCATTATGTTTACATTTTTGTTTGAAATGTTTATTTCATTCTCTCATTTTGTTTGCATTTTTATCATATTATGTTTGCATGTTTATTTCATTCTCTCATTTTGTTTCCATTTTTATTATGTTATGTTTTCATTTTCATTTCATTCTTTCACTTTGTTTGCATTTTATTATATTATGTTTGCATTTATTTCATTCTCTCATTTTGTTTGCATTTGTATTATATTATGTTTATATTTTTGTCATTTTTCATATTTTTTTGCATTTTTATTATATTATGTTTGCATTGTCTTTTCATTTTCATTTTGTTTGCATTTTTATTATATTGTGTTTGCATTTTTATTTCATTCTTTCATTTTGTTTGCATTTTTATTATATTATGTTTGCATTTTTATTTCATTCTTTCATTATATTTGCATTTTCATTTACGTTTCATTTTTATTTCATTCTTTCTATTTTTTTGCATTTTTTATTATATATTAAGTTTACATTTTTATTTCATTCTTTCATTTTGTTTGCCTTTTATTATATTTTGTTTACATTTTTATTTATTTCATTTGTTTTGAATTTTTATTTCATTATGTTAACATTTTTAATTCGTAAAACTATCCCACAATCCTTTTAACAAAATGGCTGGTTCCAATAGTTTGACACCGGCTTAGGAACTAGTACTAGAAATTGTTGATTTCCTTCAATCAGCATCCCAAGTTTGTTAGTTGGAATATATGTATGATAGCTTAGGTGCTTGTCAAAATGAACTTATTGTATTCCAACTTGAATTGCCTTTTCCTTAGTGTCAGCTAAGGGAGCCTTCAGTAATTACAGGGGGATGGTCCGGGGGAATTTCGCACACACCTGTACCATAAAATGTGACCCTCCCCATCCTCCTGTCTAAAATGTGACCCTCCCCTTGTCCGACATTTTAAAACTTAACCCCCCCCCACCACTGTGGTATTCTCCCAAGGAATAACTAAAACATTATCAGCTAATTTACATAACAGTTGGTTCAATTGTTATGTTAGGAACAAATTACAGAGGGAGGGCTTGTGATTTTGGAGAGACAGTCGCAACTTTTTTTGTGCAACTATAAAAAGGCAAGATGTGGCTAATTTAGTGCTTCAGTCAAAAATATCAAATCATAATACATGGAATCTATCAGGCAAACTATTGACAATGTTCCCCCACAAAACATGCTATATCTGTATATTATATATGTTTGATAATGTATTTAAATGTACTGTGCTTGAATTGGGAAGTAAAATGTGCATTCGTGTACAAGAAATTGATTTCTGAATTTCATCTAAAAGTTGGTGCACTATCCATGGTGTCTATGATAAAACTATGAATAGTTTTTCAAATACAAAAGTAGGCAAATCTTTGCATTTTTGTACTCTTGATTATTGATATTAATGATCTTGATTAGACTTGAGTGGTTACAAGTCTATGGTTGTGTAAAAAAATGATTTTAGAATTTCACCAAAATGTTGATTCACTTTGCATGGCGGTCTATGATGAAACTATGGATAATTTTTTTTTTCAAATACAAAACTAGGTAAATCTGTGCATGTATGTGCGCTTGATTATTTATATTAATGTTTTTGATTAAGCTAGAGTGGTTATGCGTCCATGGTTGTGCAAAAAATTGATTTTGGAATTTCACTGAAAAGTTGATATACTGTATGTGGGTAGTCTGTGAGAGAACTATGCACAATTTTTTCCAATATAAAACAGGCAATATCTTTGCATTTATGTACATTTTATAATCGATAGACACTTTTCCACCTGTTGCATATGTTTTCGTCGCTTGTCTGTTCTTAGTTTAACTGTTCAAGGTGTTTAATGTAGGATACCACTACATCTTCTTGCTTGTGAAACTTGTGGATAATGTGTACGTATTTTGTTGGTGATTTCCTATTCAGCATTTAATATCAAACGGACTATAAAAGTTTCGGCCATAAAATCAGCTTCTGTCAAAAGTGACCCTCCCCCCAAGATAGGTTTATAAAAAGCGACCCTCGAGCTCCCTTGAACTGTTTTCTAAAAAGTGACCCTCGCCCGCTTCCCCCGCCCCCTGTAATTACTGAAGGCTCCCTAAATTGAACTTCGCCAAACCAGCTTCGAGACTAAGGTAGTGTTGTGTTTTAGAACCTCAAAAAGTTCGGCAAATTTCTACACCCCTGCACTTTTGATTGTGGGATACGCAATGTTCAAAAACTCAACATCCTAAAAGCCATTTCATTTACCGGCATGTGTGAACTTTTCTCACCGAGTCCTTTCTCTCGTGAGAGCTTTAGGAACCTTATATCTTGTCAAAATGTGATGTCAAGTTGGACGATTCCGTAGCATGATGTGATGAAAGTTTGTCTCGCACTTGATGATTAGTACGACTATAAGCGAAAATACCTACTCAGCTCGTTCTTGGTTACTTGTGTCCTCAACAGCCGCATTATTGTTGTTCGTTTAGATTAGTTGTAGCTGCAATAATTGTAGCCAACGGTCCGTGCCCCAGTTTTATGTCGTCTTGGCTGTGTTCTAGCGCCTGCCGGTAGGACTACAATTCCATCCGTAGAAAACGCGGAAATTTTGCACAGATCGACTGTGAAACGGTCGCCAAGTCTTCCCTTTACCTTATGGAATGTCACCATAGTCTAGCTGCCTGGTCATCAGCGATGCCATCCATGCTAACGACATTGTCGACCGCGTACATGTATACTTAAAACTGAAAAACAACGGTTTATAAAGACTGAATGAAGCTTTCCTTCATACCCGCCGCGCAGCCATCTTGCACGTTGCCATGAAGATCTCGCTCAATGTGACCAGAGACAAGGGGACGCCAGACTACTGTCTATGAATAAACTGTCGTTTTCAAGTTACACACCGTCTACCATTTCCTTAGCGTAGATAGCATCGTATCCATCTCCATAGGATAAGGGATAATTCACCGCCCTTGCGACCCTTTCTCTTCACAGCAAAATGTCCGCGTTTTCTTCGGGCCTGCACCGCATGTAGAGCTCTACACAGCTAACATATCAGAAAAAGCCGAAGCACGGCCTGTTGGTTACTATTATTGCTGCTACTAGCGTCGTTCCTTCTACCGAAAGCACTTGTCTAATATAAAGCAAGTTGCTGGTCTTACTAAGCGCCTGACACGCCACAGATGTCATGGTACTGTTCAGAGTAGCATGTCTCCCAGTACCAGCGCATGAACAGCTGGCATGGCAGTTATGCCCTCTAACTCAGTACATTTTTATGCTGTGGTACGTCCATGGTTAAACTTTGGTTGACAAAAACGTGAAATAAGATCAAGGGACTTGCTTTTAAGTACATGTAGTCCTGCAAATTTCACAATCTGCCTCACAAACTGAAATGATAGCGTACGCATATAACAGTATTTCACACGAAAAGGAAAGTGAACTTTCGGCGCTAGGCTAGGGAGATACATAAATTATGATAATGAGATAGATAAACATGTGAACACAATCAAATAAAAATTTTAACACTGAGAAAACGCTATAAAAAGCTTTAAAAATGCGTAAACGAAATAAAAATGCTAACACAATATAAAAAAAATGAAACCAAACTGAGTGCACGAAATAGAAATGCAAACATTATTAAGTAGAAATTCAGGCAAAATGGGTAAAAGAAAAATAATGTTTAAAAAATGACATTCTTTTTTCATTATGTTAACATGTTTGTTTCTTTTTTCATTTAGTTTGCATTTTTGTTGCATTATGGTTGCATTTTTTGTCATTTTTAATTTTGTTTGCATTTTTATTTATTATGATAGCATTTTTACATCATTCTTAATATTATAAAAATGAAAACAAAATGAAAGAATGAAACAACAGTGAAAACATAATGAAATAAAGATGAAAACAAAATGAAAGAATGAAATAAAAATGTAAAAAAACAATGAAATAAAAATGCAAACAAAATTAAAGAATGAAATTAAATGTAAACATAATATAATAATAATGCAAACAAAATATAAGAATGAAATAAAAATGCAAACATAATATAATAAAAATGTAAACAAAATAAAAGAATGAAATGAAAATGAAAACATAATTTAATAAAAATGCAAACAAAATGAAAGAATGAAATAAAAAAGTAAACATAATATAATAAAAATGCAAACAAAATGAAAGAATGAAATAAAAATGTAAACATAATATAATAAAAATGCAAACAAAATGAAAGAATGAAATAAAAATGCAAACATAATATAATAAAAATGCAAACAAAATGAAAGAATGAAATAAAAATGAAAACATAACATAATAAAATGGAAACAAAATGAAAACAATCTAATAAAAATGCAAACAAAATGAAAGAATAAAATAAAAATGCAAACATAATATAATAAAAATGCAAACAAAATAAAAGAATGAAATAAAAATGAAAACATAATGAAAACAAAATGAAAGAATGAAATAAAAATGTAAGCATAATATATTAAAAATGAAAAGAAAATGAAAGAATGAAATAAAAATGTAAACATAATATAATAAAAATGCTAACAAAATGAAAGAATGAAATAAAATGTAAACAATAACATAAAAATGTAAAGATAACAAAATAAGAATGCAAACACAATGAGAAAACGAAATAAACATGTTAACATAATAACATAAAATGCAAAGAAAATGACAAAACGAAATAATGTAAACATAATAAAATAATGCTAACACAGTTTATTTGGCAATAATCTCACCCCATATGGTGGCGCCAAATGTAATGGCTGTGTATGAAAACGTGTTGTCTTTCAAAGGGATTCAAACCCCATATAAAATATAAGTAAAAAGACTAGAATATACGACGAGTTGCTACCTTGCAATACAGTCTACTCGGTTTTTTTTAATTTTTTTTTAAAAGCTTGCCCGGCAGCGCACAATTTGTGGCTAATGATATGCAAGTGATGCTTGGAAGGTTTGGAGAAAATCAATCTTACCCTTTGCTTGGCGTTAAATTTAACGTTATTTTTCCACTGTAATGAGATCAAGGCTCAAAATATCCGAATACGTTACTGTCAGCTTCCTTGAACGCGAGTATCTTCACTGGACTATGAAGAAAAAGGAACTACGGATTTAACTGGTAAGTATAAGCCCCGAAACGCACTGTGTATACCGTGATATGATCACTTTTGACGTGAATTTGAATGTTAATTTTGTTTAATGCGTCAGCGTCTTCATTATCAAGTTTTCTGTCAAGGATAATTCTCCTAGTCATAGAACTAGAACTGCTCTATAGTTTGACACGTAGCCAAGGTCGGTGTGTCTCTCCTGGAATTATTGCACCATTTTTATCCTTGTATGGCTCAAGTAACCAACAGTCGGTATCAAGGTCACTCCTAGCTGCAATAATTGTAGCAATTAGTGGGCTTGGCCTAGGTTAGCTGTAGGTCCATAGCTGTGGTGTTGTCAGACGGTGTCCTGCCTATATGGGCTGGTATTGACTTAAAAGATTTCAACCCCGCCACCACAAGGGCTAAAATCGCAGCTATGGACCCACAGCTAGGCCTAGCTCTGCATGGAAGGGGTGTGTGTTACCGGCGTTATACGGCCTCTCACCACAGGACAAGGGAGGCCCATATAACGGCCGGTAACACACAGCCCTGCCATGCAGAGCAAGCTTGGCCGTTTGGCTTGCGTAATGACCAACCGAGTCAGTTTCGTAATGATAAAGGATAGTAAAACGGACATTTATGTCCAGGGTTGAATGAGGTTATTTATTATTTCTCAGGATGTTCAGATGTTAGAATTACTGCGGATCCGTAGTCCTGCTATTAACCGTTGACCTTTGACGTCACATTCTAGCATCGTGATACAAACATAATACATTTACAGCATTTAAAGTGTGGAAAAAATACTGTTGGAGAGTTGATTTGATTCTAGCGCAGACGGTTGCTTGCTAAACAAAGTATCGACCGAGAATACATGTGTTTTGTTGAGATCCCGAAGCCAGATGTGACGTCATAGGTCAACGGTTCAATATCCATGGTGTATGTTTTCATGTTTTTCCCACGGCAGCAGCCTGGTAAAGTAAGGATAAAGTTACTAAACGGAGAGGAAAATTGACATCTGCGTTGGCATCTGTCTATGAGTAGGCGCTCGATGCACACCCAACTTCAGATTATGATATTTTTTCTGTTTTTTTTTTTCTGGAGCATAGCAAGTAAATCGCTCACTTTCTCACTGTTTACACCGTTTACAATACCATTCATCAGCTGTTAGCTTTGAATACGCATTCAGCGCTGCAAGCTGTGTGTGTGTGTGTGCCATATCAATCATGCTCGGGTCTCAGGGTCATCGCCACAGAGCCCAGACCTCCACAACATGCAGCACTGCGTATTCACAGCTAACTATCCGCTAACTCACGGTGAGATGCAGCGTCCGAGGATATTGTGAAATGTTTGTCCATTGTACGCTACATCATGAACATATGTATATTCATCGGTATACATACGTACATGGTAAGGGAGCCTTTAGGGTGGTGGGCCGGGGCATGCTGGGGGCTTATGCGCACACCTTTAACATAAAATGTGACCTCCCCTCTATCCTCCTGTCTAAAATGTTACCCCCTTGTTTGACATTCTAAAACTTGATCCTCCCCATCCACTGCAGTATTCTCCCCAGGTAAAGCTGAAAAGTATCAGCTAATATACATAACAATCGGTTTAATTGTTATGTAAGTTAGGGACAAATTATGGAGAGGAGGGCTGATGTTTTTGGAGGAACAGTCGCAATTTATCACACAAGCATTTTTGAAAAGCGATTTCATCCATTTGAGGGAGGGTCACCTTAATTTGTGCAATTATAAGAAGGCAAGATATGGCTGATACAGTGCCTCATCCGAAAATGTCAAATCAAAATACATGGAGTCTATCAAGCAAATTATTGACAATTTTCCACCACAAACATGCAATATCTGTATATTTGATAAGTTTAATAATGTATTTAAATGTACTTGTGTTTGAAATGGGAAGTAAAATCACATTTTGCATTTGTGTACAAGAAATTGATTTCGATATTTCATCTAAAACGTTGGTTCACCATACATGGCAGTCTATGATTAAATTTGTAATGTCTGGTACTTCAATATATCAGACAACTCTCAGACTGTCTGCAGGCATGGCAGCTCGTCATACTGCATTTAATGTAAAACAACAAAACGTGGTCTACATGGACGGATGACGCAGTGGTCATGACGTTGTAAAATATACGTTTGGCCATACTGATTGAAAGTTTAGTTGCATGTCTGGATATTACATTTCTCCTTTTCTTTTGAGATAGCTAGGTTGTTTGTTTTGTAGTTAATGATTGTCATTACAGTGTTCTTTTTCCAGTGTCACTGTATTTGTGGTGTCTCTGTGTTTTGATCAGGTTCTCAATTTAATGTGACTTTTTCATGATGTATCAATACTGTCCGTGACCATTTAAAAAATTAATCGTAAACAGTAAACGCATTAATAAAAAAGTGTTTGATTGAAAGTCTGAGGTATTTTCTCATGGTCTTTTTTTTTCTCAAACAGTTTTAATTTTGAATGTGAACAATAAACAAAATTGAAATATGAACTGGTTAAATGTGTATTGCTCTTTTGATAGCAGAATTGAATATTGTCATGTTGCCTGCTATTCATAGTAGTCTTCCACGTAAGCTGTTCGCCGGCGTTCTCTCTGAGGTCGTAGTCTCCTCTCTGGCGACTTGATTGGTTCTGGCATTGGTTTGCATGAGGTATCGCCTACTGATTCCATTCCTTGTTGCTGATCAGGTAGTTTCAATTCTTCCTCATTCTGGTTGGTTTTCAGTAGGGCTTTTCTCTCCAGTCTTCTGTGTCAGGTTTTGCTAGTTTCCTTTCTGCTAGGTATTTCTCATCTAGGTTTTGTACCAATGCATTTCGAGTTTGAATTTGCGAACATCGCTGTTGTTTCAGTAGTACATAGTCTCCCACAATGTAGTTGTGTGGTTTTGTGTTTCTGTTCTCAGCAGCCTGTTTTATCTTCTCTTTATATTCTCTGTCTCTCTCATTGATTCTCATCTGTTTTCTATCCTCCTGATTGTGATCTTTGATGCATTGGTAATCTAGTCTGGTTCTCACAGGTCGGTTCATCAGTGCTTCGTAAGGTGTAGTGCCTGTGGCTGGATGTGGCGATGCACGGTATCCACTTAGCATGTCTTGGATGGCTGTTTCTCTATCTCTGCCTTCCAAGTGTGCAATTCTTTCTGTTTTATTCAACATTTTCATGAAGCTCTCAACTTCTCCGTTGGCTCTTGCATGTTGTGGAGTTACTGCGTGGTGATGGAATCCTTCTTCTTTAGCAAATCTGGCAAATTCTTCTGAGTCGAAGGGTGGTCCATTGTCACTCTCTAGCTGTCTGGGTATACCGTGTGTTGCAAACATTTTCTTCAATTTTCTTTGTGTCGGTTTTGCTGCAGTTGAGTATACAGTCTCCACTTCTGGATATCTTGTTCTTTTGTCAATCGCTACTAAGTTGTAGTGACCGTCAGGGTATGGCCCTCCAAAATCCACTGATATCACTTCCCATGGGTTTTCAGGTATAGGTGTCATCTTGATAGGTTCTTGTTTGTGTTGCTTGGTTGTTACTTGGCATTCGTAGCATTGGCGTATGATTTCCTCAACATAGCTGTTCATCATTGGAAACCAGTATTTCTCTCTCATCATCTGCTTTGTCTTGGTCATGCTTAAGTGACCTAGCTTATGTGCTGCTTTGATTACTTTTCTCTGCAGACTTTGAGGAATCATAATACGGTTTAATCTGAAGATCAAGTCTTCCGCTGTGCTCAGTTCTTGTTTGACCATGTAGAATGGATTAATATCGGAGTCTTTCTTTCGCATCTCCCAGTTGCCTCTATGTATCACTTTGCTCAATTTCTGCAGCTGGTTGTCTGCTTTTTTCTTCTTTTATTCTATCTATCACAATTGCATGCTCTGTCTCTATCACTTTCTTGATGATATTCTCTGTACAATCTCTTTCTGTTTCTGGTAATGGATGTCTTGACAGGAAATCTAGTGGGTCAGCAGCATCTTTTCCTGGTTCATAGAGTAACTCATAATCTACATCCTGCATTTCCATTACCCATTTCTCTATTCTTGGTGGTAGCTTCATTGTAGCTTTGTTGAACATCGGGATGAGTGGTTTATGTGCTGTGATGATTTTGAATTTAGGTGCTCCTAGTAAATATGTTCTGAATCTATTTTTTGCAATTTACTGCTAGTGCATCTTTTTCTGTCTGACTGTATCTTTTTCACCACTTGTCATGGTACGGCTGATGAAGTGTACAGGTCGCAGTCCTTTCTCACTCTGTTGGAATAGTCCTGCTGATAGCCCTTCATGGTAACTTGCTTCTACTCTAACTGTGATTGGTCTTAATGGGTTGAACTAAGCGACAGTATCTTCATTTGTGATACTATCTTTGAGTTTTTGGAAAGCTCTGTTTTCCTTAGGTCCCCTTCTGAACTTGACATCTTTGCATGTAAGTTCCCTCAAGGGTGCTGTCAGTGAGGTGTATCGTGGAATGAATTTTGAAAGGTATCCTATCATTCCCAGGAAACTTCTCACTGCCTCCTTCGTTGCTGGTGCTTTACATTCTTTCACTGCTCGTACCTTCTCAGGTGTTGGTTTCAACCCGTCTTTTGTGAATCTGTGTTCGTAAAACTCAATCTCCTCAACTCCAAATTGGCATTTGTCAAGGTTGAATGTGATAGCGAAGTCTTGTGCCCTCCGCAGAACTGTTTCCAATGTTTTATTGTGTTCTTCAACTGAACGGCCTCCTAAGAGGATATCATTTTGCTGATTGAGACATCTTGGTATATAACCAAATATTCTGTATATAGTTTCATTGAACAGATCTTGCGATGACTTGGCTCCAAAGATTAGTCGTTTGGGTTTCATATTGCCCCAAGGTGTGCTGAATGTTGCCACTGATCTTGACTCTGGATCCAGGGGTAGCTGGTGGTATCCTTGCCTCATGTAAAGCTTTGAGAATATCACGCATTCGTTGAATTTGTGTTCAAAATCCTCAACCACTGGACTTTGAGTTATGCAGTTTCTCTCCATGAACTTGTTTGGTACCCGTAAATCAACACGGCTCTGATCACGTGTGGCTCTTATTCATCTCGTGACGTCTCACAAAATCTTGGTTTTGGTTGTACAACCAAAGGTGAACACCATGTCACTGGCTCTCCTGGTGGCACTTCCTCAAATATTTCCTCTTCTTTACAGTGCTGTAACCATTTTTTTAATGGCTTCTGCAGGTAGTACGCAAAGGTCTTGGTCTCTGTGCCACTGGTACTGCTTCTCTTTTCAAGCTTCACTTAGCATAAATCTCTTGGTCGTTCTTCATATCTTTTAATCTTCCTATTCCTTGAATACATTCTTGTACTTCTCTATTACTTTGTTTACTTGGCTTTCAAGTGTTCTGTCCTTCAAAGCGGTTTTGATGTTCAAAGTGTCTTTTATCCGCAGACTGTTTTATTCGTGCCAGAGAACCATCTGGTCTTATGTGCATCATGACCAGTTCAGTGACCCGCTTTCTGCTGAGGATAGGCGGTGAATTTATTCTACCTCTAACCACGATGAATGTGGTTTCTACTCCACAGGTGTTGATTCGCATAGTAGTTTTGAATTCCCCTTGACTGGTAGCTTACTTTGCAAAGTATTGAGTTTTGTGTGCTGGTCTGTAATTTAAGCCTTCGGTTAGATCTATGCAGTAAAGCCTTGAACAGATGTTCATCCATGACATTGACCTCTGCACCCGTGTCAGGTTCCACTTGGGTGTCAACATCGTCTATTCTAACTCTCACAGTTTTCCCTGAGTCTTTTGCCTTAGTTACACCTTTGATACGTTTGATGTGCTTCACTGTTTGTTCAAAGAAGTCGTCGCTGAGCTTGTGGAGTTATCTTTCTCCCCAAGGCTGGTCTTCTTAATTTGCTTTTGCAGTTTTCTGTATTTGTATGTGTCGCCTGAGTTCTTTCTGTATTTACTATTTGTATCTTTATTTCCTCTATCTGAGCCTGTCTGCATACAGCAGCAAAGTGGTTCTTTTTCTGACATTTCTTACATTGTTTGCCGAAAGCAGGGCAGTTCTGTCCCTCTTTGTGTACTCCAGTTAGCCCGCAATAGCCACATGGTTTGCCTTCTGGTGTGTGTTTTCGCCTCTCAAATTTCCCTTGTTTCTTGGGTTGCCTATATTGCTTTATTTTTGCGACAGATCTTTCTCCACTTGCTTCATATCACGCATTTGAAGTGATGTATCTTCGATTTGGGCTGCCTCAGTCAAAAGTTGTGTCAGTGACCATTTCTCATTATAGCTTTCTGAATCAGGGTACAGTTGCCAATAGTTTGATGATATGCTCTAAAATTCTCTCTTCACAATTCTGTTCACCGTTCTGAGAAATCATAGTTCAGATCACTCACCGGACATTTATAGTTGTTCTCTATCCCGATCTCGTCGCCATTGTAATGTCTGATACTTCAATAAATCAGACAACTCTCAGACTGCCTGCAGGCATGGCAGCTCGTCATACTGCATTCATGCACAACCACAACAGGTGGTCTACATGGACTGATGACGCAGTGATCATGACGTTGTAACATATACGTTTAGCCATACTGATTGAAAGTTTAGTTTCATGTCTGGATATTACAAAATTATGAATATTTTTTTTCCAGTTTGAAAATAGGTAAATCTGTGCACTTATGTACATTTGATTATTTGTATTAATGTTCATGATTTGACAGGAGTGGTAACAAGTCCATAGTTATGCAAGAAATTCGCTTTTGGGATATCACTAAAATGTTGATTCACTAAGTGTACATGGTAGTGTATGACAGAATTATGCACAATTTTTCGAATATAAAACTAATAATATCTGTCTATTTGTGTTCATGTGGTAACTGATATACACTTTTTCACCTGTTCCATATTTTTTGTCGCTTGTCTCTCATCAGTTTCAACTGTTGAAGGTGTTAAATGTAGGATAACACTGCATCTTCTTTGCTTAATTGTGTAACTTGTGGATAATATATGCATTT
The DNA here is from genome assembly GCF_041260155.1 of Ptychodera flava. Lineage (NCBI taxonomy): Eukaryota > Metazoa > Hemichordata > Enteropneusta > Ptychoderidae > Ptychodera > Ptychodera flava. Next base: position 10,163,713 of record NW_027248281.1, read on the forward strand.
GAAAGAATCGGTGTATTTTGTTGGTGATTTTCTATTCAGGAAATATCAAACAGACAAAGTTTCTCCATAAAATCAGCTTCTGTCAAAAGTGACCCTCCCCAAGATAGGTTTATAAATAATGGCCGTCCCCCTTAAGCAGTTTTCTAAAAATTGACCCTTTCCCCAATTCCTCTGGCCCTGTAATTTCTTAAGGCTCCCTAAGGTAGGCGTGGTATAGCCTGCATCACAGGCGTTATATTGACTGGGTAAATTGTAAAAGTGTAGTTTATGCTGTTTGTTTATGCTAGGTTCTGATGTATATACGTAGCCTTACCACTCATTATCATAATGGAATGCTGTCCGCATCGCTGATTGGTACGTGAGTAATGCCATCAATGGCATCAAATTGTGATTCAACACTTTCTATGTGCGGACGCCGTCCATTATGATAATGTGTTGGATTATTACAATGGTGGACTCTAGAAATGCCGAATTTGTAAAAACACTGCAGATTTCTCCTAAATTTTTCAGTTATCATGACATGAGAATGATTTTTAGTCCCCATGGACACCGTCCGGGGGACTTATAGGTTTGGTGATGTCCGTGTGTCCGTCCGTGCGTCCGTCTGTTCACGCAGATATCTCAAAGTTGCCGGGAGTGATATCATTCAAACTTGGTACAGGGATTACTTCATATGTCATACATATGAACGTCAATTTGTTTTGTGATACAATCCAATATGGCCGCCGTGCGGCTATTTTTCTTACGATTTCTCGTGTACAGAGCTATAACTCAGACATGTTTCTTCCGATTCTATTCAAAGTTGGTACAAGGATATCGACCTATGTAATACATATGCGCCTAAATCTGGTTCAAAACACGATCAGATATGGCTGCATGGCGGCCATTTTGTTACAATTTTTTTATGTCCTTAGCCATAACTTAGGCACATCACAACCAATTTTATTTTAATTTGGTACAAGGATTACTTCATATGTCATACATATGCAAGTCAAATTGATTTGTGATACAATCCTATATGGCCGACGTGCGGCCATTTTGATTCATTTTGTTTTCATATACGGAGCCATAACTCAGGCATATCTCAACCGATTTTATTTAAAGTTGGTACAAGGACATTGACTTATGTTATACGTGTGCCAGAAATTTACTTCACGATATGATCCAATATGGCCGCATGGCGGCCATTTTGTGACGTTTTTTTTAATGTCCTTAGCCATAACTCGGGCACGTCTCAACCGATGTTATTGAAAGTTGATACAAGGATATTGACCTATGTCATACATATGCACTTCGATTTGTTTTATGATACGATCCAATATGGCCACCATGCGGCCATTTGTTATGATTTTTTTCATGTGCTTAGCCATAACTCAGGCACGTTTCAACCGATATTATTCAAAGTACATACAAGGATATTGACATATGTCATATATACGCACATCGATTTGTGTACATTGCCACGACTTGTGTAGCTAAGGTGTTCAATGAAGTAAAGCTTTTGTCGACTTTTACAATAAAGTTTACTACTTTTCAAGGAAAAACTGATTGATGTGTGTTTTAAATTTCGACATTAAAACTGGCATGTATGAATTAGAATCTATTTAGTTAATTATAGACGCATACCAAAGTAATGCCAAAGCCAGATATAACCTCAAAATAAATTCTGTATTTAAGTGTGCCAAGGGAGAACCTGTTGAGACGCCCGAGACGACATTGACTGTGACCGACGCCTATTACTAGACTACTGTGAGACGTAGAAGTTTTTCCATGCAACTTGTGTTAGTCAGCTGAATAAAGTGCTACGACTTAGAGTATATTTGTGTACCTGTTGCCGTCTCTCCTACTTGATGTTCCACGCTACAGAATGCGTACCCGACAACAGTTGCATCACAACCACCCTACGTGACAGATAGTATGATAATTATTGTGACATTATTATCCACTGCTCTAAGTTTATTTTCATTCTCAGTACAAACAATTTATGTATTGTTTCGTTCTTTATTTGTTTATGTGTGCATTTGTTTATTAATAAATCTCGGGTACTCAAATTCAGAATTAATATAGTGAATAGAATGTAAGACTATAAATATCTTGGTAAAATCTGTGGTCATTGGAATCAATGATTACCCTGATTTGATAAAACATGTTACAAGACACTGAAAGATCAGTGGGCTAACAAGGACGTGGGTATTGTTTGCTTCATCTCATAAAAAGATAGTTTTCTGTGGTAACACTCTGCATGGATAGTAAAAAAATCCTTGATATACGTTCTGTATATTTACGTATGTTCGCGTATATGGAACACAATATTAACTGCGAAGGTAATGTTTATCTATGTATGTATATATATTTATGCAGGTCTTTGAACACCAAGTGTACACTGTAGTTTTTGCATTTTATTGGTACATGTACGTGTATACTAAACGTACTTGACGCATGTAAAGAATCACTGTATGGGTATACATTGTTGCATATCAAGGATTTTGCAACATATGTGAGTACTCTTAAATAAGGAAATTGTAACTTCGAGTTTTCAGTGTACACCCACTAATATACCGCTGCGAGAGTAACGATATTAAGAGAAATGCATAAGATTGCTCTTCCAGAGACATTAACTGTGCTTTCTGCTGCATTTATTCTGTTTGTGTGTATCAACTACAAACTCATCTCCTACTCTTCAACACACGCTACAAGACAAAAAAGTATTGATAACATACATATATATGGGCTGTGTCATTTTGCCACATACTTCGTCTTTCATCATGTCTGATTGGAGATGACAAAGAAAGTGCAAGTGATATACAAAACGAAAAGGATTCCAAGCATACCTTGAAAAATTTGGCTAAATTGTTATAGTTTTGAACTAGACTGCAGGCGATGGACCCGGCGCAATGTGCCTCAGGTCATCTAAATGCATTGGCAGACACAATGTTGTCCACAGTGAGGACGTAGGACCCATGGCGATTATGAAATTATGCACAACAGGGAACCATCCTTTTCGACTATGGCTTTGCCAACAAAAACTTAAACCCCCAAAACATGTTTGAAGAGCGAGTAAAGGTTAGAATGGAAAACAGATAATTATCAGAGTAGGGAAGTCGACCTTGAAAGGAGGGTAGCATCATGGTCTAAAGCATACGAGTTTTATGTTTTAAATTGAAGTCAGAGAGAAAAAAAGGACTTCTGGACAGCTACAATGTTTGTTGTGCATTGCTGAAGACTTAAGAAATATTTACCGACGTTAAGGATGAGGCAACTGTTATAATTTGCCTGCTGGAGATAGAAAATGTCGATTTCACCATAGGTACTGTGACGCGATCACGTGATCAACAGCCGTATTCACGCATATATGCGACCTTGTAATGATATATCTGACTTTGACCATTTAACTGGATCCTGAGTGGTATAGAACGCTGTTCTGCATATCGATAGGGTGCAACTTTAATATGTGATGATTCTCTCGAAACATAAAAAATGTCAACATTTAGATTATGGTCGGTGTGTACATGATTTAAGCTTGCTTTAAACGCACGTTTGGGTCCGTGTCGACGACCCCTGACACGAGTGCGATCAATACGTCACCGTACCATAGTCTGCTGAAAACTTTCCGTTTGTATTCACTTTAAAGGGTAGTAACAACAAACAGCAGACGAAGATCAGTGCAGGGTATTGAATTACCTGATGTTAGCTATTTCGATTTCTTTGAAAGGTAAACCTATAGATTTCAGTGAATTAAAACTCGCCTACCTTTTGGTTTTATAAAAGCAGGCTAAATCATTAAGACAGGCTTACGTGCGGTTTGGAGTCTTGATTGGTAGCTGATATTTTAAGTGACAGTGATCGTATTTCAACTCCTATAGGCGATGTTGATATTGTTCACAAAGTAACATAAACGAGACTAAAATTTACATGTAAGCATAATAAAAGCCTCACTAGCTGTATCTTTAGCATTATTTTATGACTTTACTGTCAAGGTTAATGTTTGTTAGAATTTATGATTATGCTGATGAACTTCCGATAAACATGATATGGTTGAATGTAGGAGATGATATTGGGGATCCATGTAAAATGTATTTAAAAAAGGTAATGTGAAGTCACCAAATTCTGCCTAGAACCCAGTTGTGTTAAACCCCTTTGCTGCTTCTGATATTAAGGGCAACTTTACACGGCCATGAGGGTGAACAAAGGGCAGATGGAAGTATGTGATCAAATATCGAACTTTCATCCGTCATGTTTTCTCTTGTACAGAAATTCCTCAATTCGTTTGCTTTACAACAGCTGCATTGTCCATTTGAAACTGAATCCACCCTCCTCTTTATTTCAGGCAGCCATTAATTTTCCCAAAGTGTTTGGTTTCCAGTTAGTGTTACATTCTGTGAACCCATATCCCACATAGCGTACATTTTTTCAAATGACAACAATACAGATCGACAGTCATTTCCATCGAGTAGTTTGACACTCGGCTGACTCATTGCCCAGTTGCAACCCAATATTCAATGGATTACATTAAAGAATAAATAGCAAAGGCTATTACCCTGATTGGGAGGAATCTGACAATGTTAAAACAACTGTAACACAGTGTTAACACCATGGAAGTCTTGTAAATTTGATAGGAATCTAACTTTTAAATATGTTTGTACTATAGTACAATAATTATTGTGATATTTATTATCGACTGCTGTAATTTACTTCCATTCTCAGTAGACACAAAAATTGTGCTGTTTCGTTATTTGTTTGTTTGTTTGTTTGTTTGTTTGTTTGTTTGTTTGTTGTTTGTTTGTTTGTCTGTTTGTCTATTTAATAATAAACCTAATTTTTTCAATTTCAGAGATAATGTAGTCAATAAAATGTAAGGCAATATCTTTGTAGAATCTGTGGTCATTTGAATCAAAGTTGTGATTACCTTTATTTGATAAAATATGTTAAAAGACAATTGGAAATTGATGGGCCAACAAGTACCGTCGCATTGTTTGCTTTATATCATAAATATAAGGTTTCATATGGTAACATGGTGCATGGATAGTAACAGTACTCTTCAATGAGAAAATTGCAATTTTCCATTTTGTAGTGTACACCCACTAATATACTACTCTAAGAGTCCTGATATTTAGAGAAATGCATAAGATTGCCCTTTCCGGGACATTAGCTGTCCTTTCTGCTGCATTTATTCTGTTTGTGTGCATCAACTATTATGACTCCTGGACATGCACAATGTGGTGCATTGCGGTACACTCGAGAAAAAATCATTGACGTTAATGGTTTGATATCTGTTTTAGTTTGCCTCCTGGAATTAAAACCATGATTTTAAAATGAGTAATGTTACTTGATAACATGATCAAAAGCTCAACAGAGAAGGCGCTTGTCGGACCTAATTTGTAGACGTCAAAATTCATATCGTGCGTAAATAGAGAAGGCGCTGGTCCGATAGATCGAGTTAGTAGACTTCCATATTCATATCGTGCATATACGCAACCTCACAATGTTATTTCTGACTTTGGCAATTTGACTGGATCTTGAGTGGTATAGAAAGCTATTCTCCATATCGATAGTGTGTGAATTGAATACGTAATGATTCTCTCCAAACATAATGATCAACATGTACATAATTTAGCTTGCTTTGAATACGCGTTAACGTCCATGTCGATGGCTCTAGCCCGAGTGCGATCGATGCGTCACCGTACCATTGTCTGCTGAAAACTTTCCATTTGTATTCATTCATAAACAGCACTCGGGGATTCTTGGCACACCCTCTGTAGCAGTGCAGGATGTTGAATTAACCGTTGTTAGCTATTTTGATTACTTTGAAAGGTAAACCTATAGATTTCAGTGAATTAGAAACTTGCCTAACTTTTTGCTTTCATATCGGTAAGAGAATCATTAAGAGAGGCTTACGTGCGGCTTGGAGTCTTTGATTGGTAGCTGATAATTTAAGGTGACAAGGATCATTATTTCAACTCCTATAGGCGATTTGATATTGTCCTCAGGGACACGTAGGGGAGACTAAATACTTGTAAGCATAATAAAAGCCTCACTAGCTGTGTCTTTTAGCATTATTTTATGACTTTACTGTCAAGGTAAAATTTTGTTAGAATGTATTATGATGATGCTGAAATCCGAACAAGATATGGGTGAATGTAGGAGATGATATGAAGGGTCCATGAAAAAAAAAAGGTAATGTGAAGTCGTCAAATTCTGCCGAGAGCCCCGTTGTGTTAAACCCCGCTCTTTGCTGCTTCTGATACTAAGGGCAACTTTACACGGCAATATGGTTGAACAAAGTGCAGATGGAAGTAAGTGATCAAATATCGAACTAAATCGGTCATGTTTTCTCTTGTACATAAGTTCCTCAATTCGTTTGCTTTACAGCAGCTGCATTGTCCATTTGAAACTGAATCCACCCTCCTCTTACTTCAGGCAGCAATTAATTTTCCCAAGGCGTTTGTTTTTTTCAGTTGGTGTTACATTCTGTGAGCCCATATCCCACACAGCGTACATTTTTTCAGATGCCAAAAATACAGATCGACAGTCATTTCCCACCGTGTAGTTAGCACTCGGCTGACTCAATGCCCAGCTGCAACCCAATATTCAATGGACATTAAAGAAATAATAGCAAAGGCTATTACCCTGATTTGGAGGAATCTGACAATGTTAACACATGAACAGTATTAACATTTTACAAGTCTTGTAAATGTGATAGGAATCTAACTTTTTAATATGTTTGTTCCATAGTATAATAATTATTGTGACATTTATTATCGACTACTGTAAATTTACTTCCATTCTCAGTAGACACAAATAGTGCCACTGGGAAAATTGCTTGATATACAACAATATACACAAATTCTGTACACGTGTCAAATACATAAGTACACATAAATGTCTACTAATAAAATGCTAAAATACAGTGTACACCTAGTGTGCAAAGATCTGCATTGCACATACTCATGATCTGCATTGAAATACGCTACACCTATCAGAGTATTGGGATGTTCCATATACAAAGATATACGTTGTGTAATATGTCCCATATACGTCAATATACAACACAATTGGAACTATTTTGTGATTATAAGATGAACAGTAAAGGTCACAGAAAGTGCTCTCTAAGAGAGGGTTTACTCAAAGCATTTAGTAAATATCAATTTTTCTAGTGAAAACATCACAACTGTAATTATTGAATTAAATGTGAAAGTAGCATTAAAAAATTATAGTATTTAAAGCCACCTGCTTTTCAAAACTTGTAAATTTATCTTTTTTGACAATTTTTAAAGGATAATTCATCTCATTGATACACATTCTTGAAAATGTCAAGATTAGAGGTCAAAACTTGATGATTGCTATATTGTTTAGAGGACCTGGATGCATTTGAAGGTTTCAGGATCATATCTGATTGATTCTTTACTATTTCAAAGTGCCTCTCTAGGCCAGTCCTTAAAAATGTTAAGGGGTCATATCTAAGTGGTCCCTTAAAAAGATACGGGACACATCAGGGTGATCCCCGAAAGTTTTAAGGACTCATCTGGGTGGTCCCTGAAAGTTTCAAGGTCACATTAGGATAGTCCTTGGAAAATTCAGGGGGCAACTCAGTTTGGTCTCTGAAAGTTTCAAGGACTCATCCGGATGGTCCCTGGAAGTTTCAAGGTCACATCAGAGTGTTCCCAAAAGATCCAGGGACACATCAGGTGGTCCCTGAATGTTTCACGGAGTCGTCTTGTAATAGCGGTCTTTGAAAGATTCAAGGTCACATTAGATTGAAATTCAAGTTTGGCCGCCATTTATGGAAATCACACTTAAATCTTTAAAATTTTCTTCTCCAGAACCAACACACCTCTTGAACTGAAATTTTAATCGTATCATCTTAAGTATGACCTCTTTCAAGATTGCAAAAGGCAGTTCAATTGGTCTTGTGGTTTGGCTGCCATCTTGGATTTTGCGAAAATCGCAATTTACTATTTAAAGCTCTTTTCTCAAGAACCAACACACCGATTCAATGATTCAATGACATTTTACTCCTATCTTAGACTTGGTTCAAGTCTGTGATTTGTGAATGTTTGAGTGGAGTGAACGCAATGATTTGTATTCTGCTTTCATGTGAAACGCGCGCGTGAGTGGACGCGATGAGTAGGGTGAACGCGATGAGTGGAGTGAACGCTATACAGCGGAGTTTCACCCGGAATCACAGACTTGGCTTTCTTGCACGATCTGCGTTGCTATAAATTATTCATGAGATGACGTTTTCTTTACTCATATATTATTCATAAGATGACATCACTAAATTTTACACATTGGGAGGAGTTTACCAATTGACCCAAACGGGACGTGCATAAAGCTCACATGGCGTTGTTGACAACATGTCGAGTGCGATCACTTCCACAAAAGTCAGCACGACCTCAGTTGTATCACCGAAAACGCGTGAAAATATCTGTGTTGTTTGTGGGGCCCATGTTGCAAAATGCGAAAATCGTCGCCGGTTATTCAAGGATGGAAAAAGACACCGTCCTTACAGTTGTAGCCTGTTCTCTTACGTGCCCAAAGCGATGGAAATCAAAACAATGTGGGGCGACTTCGTATGTCAGTGATTTTCCGCTGCCAGTTGGTGCGCAGACGAACACATCTTTTCCCTCAATGTAACTCTCAACAAGCTTTCTTTGGTAATCTCGCATGATTAGCGATGGTCGACCGATCAGTTGTAAAACGCGGTTGATGTACGAACTTGATGCCATTATTCGCCCAGATATAAAACGTACTCGATGTCTAGCTTTGCACGGAGATGACAACAAACTTTTTAATGCATGCAGAGGTTTATTAGCATGCGTTCTTCTTATTGGCCAGAATAACGGCGGGGGCTGTCAATCATTTTGTATTTGCTCTACGTCACTGTGTACACAGTCCGTCTCACCGTCTGTACTTTGCAAGAAGTCCAGTCGGTGAATCCAGTAGAAACTAACTCACTACTGCGCAGACTCAAACGTGACGCATTCAATCACTGGGAAAACCTGGCGTGAGCTGCCAAATTCCGGATAGGTTTGTACGAAATAGGAGAGACACAAGAGAAACTATATGAATGATTTTATTTTTTTTAAATTCACCGACTTGAACCAAGTCTACTCCTATCTGAGCACTTTACTGTTTCTGATAGGCAATTGGATCGGTGAAGAACTTTGGCAGCCATATTTGATTTTGTATAAAACATGCAATTACCAGTGAAACATACCAGTACAGTAACCATGAGATGATGCTCAAAATCCTACTTTTCGAGACTTCAATTTTGCATATAACATTATAAGCGCAAGAACTTTAAACCATATTAGCAGCTTGGGCCCCGCAAACGCTGCTTGCAGCTTTAATTTTATTTTTATTTTTATTTATTTCAAGGAAGACCAACGGGAACAAGTCCCATTTACAGGCTCCAAAAAAAAAATAAAGTTTAAAAAATACATGAAGTTTAAAAATACAAATATACAACCCACAGTACAGAACATTATAAAAGTAAGCGAACTGAAAAACAAACAAAAAGTCTACCAATTTAAACATGACAGTTTTACAAAGCGTCTAAAACTTCCGTAAAATGAAAAATGTCAATAGCGGGGTTTGAAGTGCACAGTTCATCTAAAGTGCTCATACATCTTTGTAAAGCGGAGTACTTAAAAACATTGAGTTTGCTAACTGGAAGTCTAAAGACTTTGCGAGTTCCAGTAGTTTTCTGGGGGACATTAACAGTAATACGAGAAGCAATAAGGGACAGTCATACATATTATTTACACATTTATATAAAAATACTGTATCTAAAAATCGTCTCCGATGAAATAGAGGTGAAAGATTAAAATGCTGACACAACTCTTCATAATTATTACTGTTGTAAGGGTGATTAGTTTTGAAGCAAAGAAACTTAATGAATTTCATTTGTACTCGTTCTATATTATCCTGTTGTTGTTTTTGCCAAGGAGACCACAGTACAGACGCATATTCCAAAATGCTTCTTATATAAACTATGTACAGTGAATTGAGGGAGTTGATATTGGAAAAAGTATTACAACTCCGCTTAATGAAGCCAAGCATGCGAAAAGCTTTACTGATAATTGTGAAAACATTCATGGAAAAACTCAAATCACTAGTAAATATAACCCCAAGGTACTTAATTTTATCAACTCTTTTTAGTTGGATATTATTTAATGAATAGTGAAAAATAAAAGGAACCTTCTTTCTAGTAAAAAAAATCACTGAGCATTTAGAGTTATTTAAAGTTATTTTCCAGGTTAAACACCACTCGTTAAGTCGCTTAATATCCTCTTGTAACAGCACACAGTCATCTCTTGAATTAATAATATTGTAAATTTTAGCATCATCAGCGTACATAGAACATAACGAGTGTCTACACACTGTACCCATATCATTAATACAAATTATAAAAAGTAAAGGGCCCAGTAGTTACCCCTGTGGGACACCAGAAGTTACGGGGCTCCATGAAGACGAACATCCGTCGACGATAACCCGTTGACGTCTGTTGGACAAGTATAATAATTGTAAAGCGCCTTGAGCACATGTACTTGTGGATATGTGCGCTATATAAGAACCCAATATTATTATTATTATTATTATAAGTTGAACCAATTTAAAACTGTGCCACTCACACCGTAGTGTTTCAACTTATAAGTTAGAAGGTTATGACTGACTTTATCAAACGCTTTGCTAAAGTCTGTGTAAATAGCATCAACCTGGCCCCTATTATTTAATACCTCTGCAATAAAATCCGAATATTGAACCAGGTTGGTTTGCACGGATCTGTTTTCATGAACCCGTGCTGAGAGTCACACAGGCCCTGTTTAACGTGAGAATATAAATATTGATATACAACCTTTTCAAATAATTTACTTATAAGTGGAAGGAGGGAAACGGGTCTGTAATTTGTTACTTTTGACCTGTCACCGGATTTGTGAATTGAAATTACATTTGCTTCTTTGAAGCGAACCGGGAATTTACCTTCGGAAAGTGAACGATTAAAAATTGTGTGTAAAGGGTAGGATAACTCCTCAGCACACTCTTTCAAGATAATACCAGAAATGTTTTCAGGTCCAATTGCCTTATGTATATTTACTTGAGTCAACTGTTTGTACACTTCTTCAAGTGATACAGGAATGAACGACAGTGAATCATTTATGACATCACTAAAAACAGGGTATTCAATCGAATCATCGTCTTTTGTAAAAACGGAACTAAAGTGCTGGTTAAAAAGTTCCGCTGCTGAATGTGAACTTTCGGCATGTGTATTGCCATTGCTTACTGTACTAAACATGGACCGAGTACTATTTTAGTTCTAATGTAACTCCAAAAACGTTTACAGTTATTGTTGATATCAAATTCCAAAGAAGTGATGTGATCGGAGTGTTTGATCTTATTAGCTCGTTGAAATGCTGCACGATCCTCAGAAAATTCACGATGACTAACCAGGCCTCTTTTGAATTTTCTGTACACCGCTTCCTTATCTTTTAAAGATGCAAATGAGGTCACCATCGAACCACGGTGGAAATTTACGTTTGCAGGTGTTCAATTTTGGAACGCAATTGTTTGGTTGCTGGTATTTGGATTAATTTGAAAGGTAGACCTATAGATTTCAGTGAATTAGAAACTCGCCTAGCTTTTGCTTTCATATCAATAAGATGAATCATTAATAGATGCTTACGTGCGGCTTGGAGTCTTTGATTGGTAGCGGATATTTAAGGTGACAAGGATCATTATTTCAAATCCTATAGGCGATATTTATATGTCCTCAGGTACACGTAGGGGAGACTAAATTTACTTGTAAGCATAATAAAAGCCTCACTAGCTGTGTCTTTTAGCATTATTTTATGACTTTACTGTCAAGGTAAAATGTTTGTTAGAATGTATGATGATGATGCTGAAATCCGATTAACAAGATATGGGTGAAAGTAGGAGATAATATGAAGGATCCATGAAAAATAAAATAAAATAGGTAACGTAAAGTCGTCAAATTCTGCCGAGAGCCCCGTTGGTGTTAAACCCCGCTCTTTGCTGCTTCTGATACTAAGGGCAACTTTACACGGCAATATGGTTGAACAAAGTGCAGATGGAAGTAAGTGATCAAATATCGAACTTAAATCGGTCATGTTTTCTTTTGTACATAAGTTCCTCAATTCGTTTGCTTTACAGCAGCTGCATTGTCCATTTGAAACTGAATCCACCCTCCTCTTTACTTCAGGCAGCAATTAATTTTCCCAAGGCGTTTGTTTTTTTCAGTTGGTGTTACATTCTGTGAGCCCATATCCCACACAGCGTACATTTTTTCAGATGCCAAAAATACAGATCGACAGTCATTTCCCACCGTGTAGTTTAGCACTCGGCTGACTCAATGCCCAGCTGCAACCCAATATTCAATGGACATTAAAGAAATAATAGCAAAGGCTATTACCCTGATTTGGAGGAATCTGACAATGTTAACACATGAACAGTATTAACATTTTACAAGTCTTGTAAATGTGATAGGAATCTAACTTTTTAATATGTTTGTTCCATAGTATAATAATTATTGTGACATTTATTATCGACTACTGTAAATTTACTTCCATTCTCAGTAGACACAAATAGTGCCACTGGGAAAATTGCTTGATATACAACAATATACACAAATTCTGTACACGTGTCAAATACATAAGTACACATAAATGTCTACTAATAAAATGCTAAAATACAGTGTACACCTAGTGTGCAAAGATCTGCATTGCACTACTCATGATCTGCATTGAAATACGCTACACCTATCAGAGTATTGGGATGTTCCATATACAAAGATATACGTTGTGTAATATGTCCCATATACGTCAATATACAACACAATTGGAACTATTTTGTGATTATAAGATGAACAGTAAAGGTCACAGAAAGTGCTCTCTAAGAGAGGGTTTACTCAAAGCATTTAGTAAATATCAATTTTTCTAGTGAAAACATCACAACTGTAATTATTGAATTAAATGTGAAAGTAGCATTAAAAAATTATAGTATTTAAAGCCACCTGCTTTTCAAAACTTGTAAATTTATCTTTTTTGACAATTTTTAAAGGATAATTCATCTCATTGATACACATTCTTGAAAATGTCAAGATTAGAGGTCAAAACTTGATGATTGCTATATTGTTTAGAGGACCTGGATGCATTTGAAGGTTTCGGGATCATATCTGATTGATTCTTTACTATTTCAAAGTGCCTCTCTAGGCCAGTCCTTAAAAATGTTTAGGGGTCATATCTAAGTGGTCCCTTAAAAAGATTAGGGACACATCAGGGTGGTCCCCGAAAGATTCAAGGACTCATCTGGGTGGTCCCTGAAAGTTTCAAGGTCACATTAGGATAGTCCTTGAAAAATTCAGGGGCACCTCAGGTTGGTCCCTGAAAGTTTCAAGGACTCCTCCGGGTGGTCCCTGAAAGTTTCAAGGACTCATCCGGGTGGTCCCTGGAAGTTTCAAGGTCACATCAGAGTGGTCCCTAAAAGATCCAGGGACACATCAGGTGGTCCCTGAATGTTTCAAGGACTCGTCTTGCAATGGCGGTCTTTGAAAGATTCAAGGTCACATTAGGATAGTCCTTGAAAGATTCAGGGACACCTCAGGTTGGTCTCTGAAAGTTTCAAGGACTCATAGTCTTAGTCATGTTCACGCTACAATCACAGTTGCTGACATCATTGTCGAGATCGGGAACAGCACTGTCAGTGTCACTCCACAAAGGACCCTGGTAACAGACATCAAATTCGTCGGAGATATCCAGTATTCCGTTGCTTTCCATGTAGTCCTGTCATTAAATAATTGGGGTAATGGACGTCTTACATTCAGAATCGGCAACCTTTCCCGACGAAGGAATTAGTGCAGTAGTCAAAATTCATTCGAACATCACACTGTTTACACACTCGACTTGAAACAATGCAGAGCCTCACAACAATGTTACCCGTGACCTTTACTATGTTAATTAGCAAGGACCATATTAGTTGGTGTACGATTCAGTGTCTCGCTTAATGAGAAAAGTATCATTGACTCATCTCCAAATTAATCATGAAGACTGTAACATACAACCACAGTATTTTAAATGGTGGGAAAACTTTACAGCATAAAAGAGCAACATGTACCTTACCCGGGACCTTACACAATCGCGCACAATCCTAGATGCCCCTGTAGGTTAAAATGGAATGTGCCATCATGAACTGATTGTTTGCGAATAATTAATTGTTTACTGTTCAGACCAGCGGCGCGTCGGCTAGGCACAGCATACTTCAACCAGCGAGTAAATTACCATTAATCGTCAAGACTGCTCGTCTAAGTCGACTAAAGGTTCAGCCACTGCCCAGTTTATCACATTTATGCCGGGAAGAACATGCCTTGTAGATCTCGTCGTGTGATAAATACGCAAAGACGTGTTTTGGAGCCGCACGTCACACATGGAAGCAATGAGGACGCTGTGTTAAGCCATTACATAATCTTAACTTCGACTGTCATGAATATTGACGCTGTATGTGCAGGAAGTTGGACCAAATCTTTTCAGTGATTCGTCTGCCTGTCAGCTTTACCAAGTAATGCTTGTGAATGCACAAGCTGACGAGCGAAGGTCACATCAGGATAGTCCTTGAAAGGTTCAGGGTCTCATCTGGGTGGTCCCTAAAAGTTTCAAGGACTCATCTGGGTGGACCCTTAAATTTTCAAGGTCATGTCAGTGTGGTCTCTAAAATATTTTTTTATGTCTCCTCGGAGTGGTCCCTGAAGGCTGCAAAGACATCTCTGCACAGTCCTTAAAAATCCCAGACAAAAACTGTTGGTTTTTGCCGTTAATATTTTAAGGTTCAACAGACAGATGATATTAATTACATTTCTTTGCATCTACCAAAAAGAGTTCATTTTTAATAGAAGGGCTAAAATAGTCCAGTGATTTTTTAAAAGTTTCCAGCAATAATTATAGTCCATGAGCCAGATAGGTTATTGGTACCATTTGGGTGGGCAAATTCCACCATACATTTTCTGAAAGCCCGAAATCTGAACTTTCTGAAAATCTTTGGTGGACAGGTCGCAGAAGTAGCTTTCTGTCTCAAAAGTCGTTGTCATGGCAACAATACTTACAATCTTAAAAGCTAAGAATTTTAGATAAAACTGATTTTCTAGAGAACGGTAAAAGATATTTACGTGATTTCAAGACAGACACTGGTACCTCACATCATGGCCTTTCAATTGACCCCATGACCTTGAACATTCTGGGTCAAGGTCAATAGGTCATGCCCATAACATCTCAGAATTTCGATAAAATAGAGCATTTTTCATAAATACTTTTCTGCTACATTAACATAAAATATGATAGAAACTCAAAAACTTGTTCAGACATAGCCACAGATATGTGCTCTTTGAAAATTAGTATGTTATGTATCAGGGATGTTGTTGGTAGTGAGTAATTACCAAGGCAACCATCAGTGTGTTTTCAGTTATACATGTACTCTATGAGCCAGGCCCCAATTATGGTCAATTGGTACTATTTGGGGCAAGCTGAGGGCAATCTCACACTTTATATATTTCTGAAAGTTGAAACTCTGAATTTTCTGAAAAGTTTTGGTAGCTTAGTAATGGGTGAAAACCGTTGCCATAGAAACAAACATCTGAATTATTTAGAAAGTACAATTGTATACAAAAGTGAATATCCTGCCTTATGAAAATGTTCATACCAAAATTGATAACATAAATAGGATATGTTACACATTCTAACTTTCACTCAAGATGTGACAAGGTCAAGCGTACATGACCAAATGAGGTCAAAGTTCAAAACATGGAAAGTTTACATTTCATGTGGCTATGCACAGAAATAGTGTCTCTTTCGTTGTGCACTTTTTGACATTTTCAAGCAAGGTGCACTCTTGTCAGCAAAGATGCACTCTTGTCTTTTATAAACGATGCATGTGGCTTCTACCGGTATTAAATTTGACCACATTGTCTGATGCTCTTTTCAAAACAAGGTCAAGGTCAATGAAAGAACAAGGTTAAACATAGAATAAAATGGTGATTTCTATGGTGTTACATATATGTTTTTACACGGAAAGAGTATTTTATGGTACCAGTTTGTATTAAACATCATAATTATCAATGATAAGCAATATCAACAAGCTTATATTTAGCGAACAGCCTACAGCTATTAGCTATAGCTATACGTATTGGCCAATAATGTATATCTTCAGAATTTTCATACTACTGTAAACAAACATGTGTCATTTTAATGTTTTTTCGAACGTTTACGTAAATGCAAAATCATTAGTGACATGACATCTGAACTTTAACGTGATAATTTGAACAACGTACTGAGCCTCAGTACTTATACCTTTATATGCGTGGCCCGCACCTGATCTAACAAAGAAATAGACCAGTCAGATATAAGTTTTTAATGCTGCTGGAAATCAGCCGTACATATATCAACGATAGATAACAAAATGAAATGTGTCTGATAGAGCTAATAATAAAACTACTGTTTAAAACGGCTTGATCAAAAGTAAATAGCACTAAATAAAACAAATATATTAACGTTCATCGTTAATTTACTAATTACAAATGACCAACGACCAATGTTATGTTGACTTTCTGTGATCCAGTACGTTTTCCCTGGCATGGGTTTTATCAAAATACAGTACCAGTAATTCTTACGTACATTAGTCAACCACCAATAACACACTGTAAAGCATTTCATAAGAAAGTAGTAATATCTAGGTAACAATCTTTACATTGATCCTCATTATTATTTTCTTCTCCATCATCATCATCATCATCATCATCATCATCATCATCATCAGTAACCTAGCTGTTCTTCAAAGTCAACAGTATTTCCATATGTCAGGAGATTATATATACCGGAGTATACCTTATTCCGTTTACCAGACATTGACATGGCGGAAATTTGCACTATTTTGAACATTTACATGCCTCAAACTCCAACAACCCTGGTATGCCCCTTATCGATTTGATTGACAAACGACGGTCTTCAATAACCCAACCATGCCCTTCATGAAAATTTAGTATATATGGATGACAAGCAAGGCTTCCTTTCCAGATAGCAGTCTGATAGTTTGCACGCAAAGCATGCATGTAAAGGCAATCCTCACAAGGTGGTAGTATATGACGTACTGATTTATGTACAAAAGGTGAAAATTGCCCAAAATCACATTTTTCATGCCACACCACCTTAAAGAGGTCATCAGACGTCTAAACGGTATTCTGGTGCTGTGAGGTAACAGCAGCAGAATACCGTATAGGCGTCGGCGTACCCTACATCTGATTTTAATCAGATTCATCAGACAACCCGTTGCTGCCCCAGTTGCGCCAGTGGTTTTCGGATCGACGTATTTCCTATAATTACATGTATAGGGCTCCTCGGGTACTTAACGCGGATTACTAAAAATGGACGCTCATCATGAAAATCGACGCCGAACAAGTAAGACAAAGGAATGCTTCTGAAAATGTATCAAGAGAAAATCATTAAATTTAAGCGATCTAGATCTGCGTGTGTATGCTACTCAGCTGTAGAAAGTCTTAATTTTGAAATTGGCGAAGGTTTAGACATTTAATATCTAATTTTACGGAACCAGCGGACAATGTAACCAGGGCAGCCTGTTGCTGACTGCATATCAACGCATTATATCATCGATATCAAGACATCAACTGTCAACCAAGCGCTTGAACAAACTAACTGCGCATCGACGTAATGCTTATCAGATATTTATCAAACTTCCGGTAACGTTGTATTAGATTTGTCGCTTTGGGTCAATTTTGACGGGGGCAGCTAGCTGGCAAGGTACGCGTACCGCGGGGGCAGCTAGCTGGCAAGGTACGCGTACCCATTCCGGACAAGTGGTACCAAAAGTATTTCGTGGTTCAAGATAACCCCATTGCTTTTGTCATTATTTGATATATCCCTTGGACCTGGTAAATTTCTCAGTTACCTTGAATGATAATGATTATTGGACCTGTTTTGATGTCTGTTGTTTAGTAAATTTAAAAATAAACTTTCAGAACCACTTGCATGGCTTCATCTCCTAACGGAAGCCTGAGTGGACAGGCTACACAATTTTTTCTGTTACCTAAAATGTGACCAGATGTCATGCCCTGCTGTCAAAAGTCAGTGGAAAACCCTGAACAATAATAGTTCTGTTATTCAGATTCTTGAAAAAAATCCTAGCGCTAGTAATGTGCCCAAAAATAAAGACAGCTAGGGTGGTTTTTTTAACTATTGTCCTGGGACATATACTATTTTGAGATGAGAAATAATGCCTGTCCATACAATTTAAACAACAAAAAAAGAAAACTTCGGCGTACTTTTTAAAAGAAAACTTGGCAGAAACGTTAAACGACATATATCGCGAAGGAAGGAAATATTTTCTTCTTGGGCGAATCTTCGTCGGAACATATTCGACGGGTTTGGAAATGACGTGAATGGCTCCAGCGGAATCAGATTCACTGACAGCTGAACGATAACGACCTAACGTCGTGTGGACGGCAATGAACGACTCTGGACATTTACGACCATACAATCGAATTCCATTTTCCAAATATTTTGTTGCACGGTATCGGCTCTTTCCTTGACCAATATTCATTCCTTGACCAATTTTCATTTATATGGGGAAAACTTACTGAACTCTACAAGTATCTCCATCACAGCGTTGAATCTGAACTTAACTCCATCTTGTCACTTGTTTACGCCCCTGGCTGTCCTTCAGTCTTACAAGATGTGTTCATATTAGCCATTATATCGAATATTTGTCGAATATTATAACAACGAAGCATAAGCTACAACAAATTTTCCAGCTACTGTCGCCAATCACGACAAGGTAATGTCGGTAAAGGAATACCAGCTATCAAACACAAGCTCAGACTGTGCATTCTGTAAAATCAAGGGTTTTTGTAGCAGACCCAGGCAAGCCTATGTAAGCCTGAGCTGGCCTGGGGCAAGCCTGTGGCCTGCCCGAGGCTTGCCTTTTGTTGCGTTAGTTCTGTCGGGTACTGTATAGCAGCTGCGGTGGCAGTGTGCTTCTGCTGCTACAATACCCCTCGACGTTATAGCCACCATCCTTTCTACAGCATTTTCCCAAAGACTTATGTTTGGCCTCAAGTCTACTGCTTGATGTAGGGGTTCTCGTGTTTAGACCCTGTATTATATATTTTGTTCTTTCACAAATTATACATCTTTTTCTGATAGACTCCAGTATTTGCATTTGTAGCAACCCTTTGTGACACCCTAGACTCAGATTGCAGTTAATAGTAGATTGAACTGAATTTTCACATTCAAGTCTACTAAGTGTTTTCTTGTGGGAACACTTTTTCTCCGCGGTCTAGATTATACAATATGTAATACAGTTTAAAATTTGCGAATTTTGGTTGCTTTGAACAAACCTTTCCAAAAATTGAGTTCCCCGCGAGCTTATTAAGATGTGAGTCATAGCTAGCACCTTAAATGATACGTGGACGTAATATTTGCACATTTTTCGCCCGCTTGTTTTGATTAACATCCTCTGAAACATCCATTACGTTAGATTTAACAAAATTTTTCACAAACTCAATCAAGACAATGATATTGCGTGAAAAAAGAAATGCCACTTAATCTTTTTTACTTTATTGAAATATATATTAAATTAAAGATTATTTAGGAGGTGACAAATTGTCTTTTAATCACCAAAGGTTAAGTGAATTTCCATGTCTGAAAAAATAAGTGACAGTGTGAGTATATGACCACAAAACAAATAGGATGTACAACAAATGAATAGTACTCCCTTGGAGTACTAGTGAAGTTTAATTTCAAGATGTTTGATTTTATTACTTACACAACTCACTTTTCCAGTTTTATGAGAAATATCGCATGAAGCTGAATTATTTTATATGTTGATGATTTCTTTGTTACTTAATTACTCGGATATTATATACGCATGATATGTGTATTGTACATGCCTAGACAAAATTCAAAACTTTCAACAAAAGGCGAATAGATAGATTCAAAAAAGGCGAACTGAAGTTGCAATTCTACTTGCTGTAGCAACATGTGTAACATTGAAACCGACAGTCATTAAATCAGCGCAACTAACTGGACCAAGATATTCACGACACAGCGATCATTTTTCAGGAATTAAGGTGGTTACGCAGTTATTACCTCCGCTGTCAGTGTGACGTGGAGCATATCAGATAGGTGGATTGTCCGTCGTCATCCGTCATCGATCAACAATTGTTTTATTCTCTGAAACTGCTGGTCTAATTGCTTTCAATACTGGTATGCAACTCGTTTGGCTGAGTTTAGTTAGATTTGTTCAAATCATGGTGAAATTTACATATTTGTATTTTGGGGCATTTCTTCCTTTTTATCAACTTTGAAATGTGTTATGTGGGTTCCTAGGGACAACCTGAGTGAGGTTTATTCAGGTTGAGAAGAAAAGTTTCGTACTTGAAATTTTTGGGCCTTTTTCATTTTTGTTTGAAAAACACAATTTTCTCACAATTACCTTTAAACGTTCCTAGGTATTACTTCAGTTTCTTCAAATTTTGCTAATACTTGCATATTTATGGTAGAGATGAAAAACAAGAGCCCATTATTATATAATAGTAATACATGCATTTGCAAGGATGTCCTTGTTCAGTGTTCCTAAAATCAACATAAGCAGGTGTATCAGTATTACAAAGTTTAGTTACAAACAAAACCTGACCTTTTTTATTTTTAAGCAATACATAACAGCAGAAGTCTATCGGCTGCTAGGCCTCTTGTTAAAGCTTTTCCCATGTGACCTAAGCTCCGCCCCAGTGGAAAATAACAACCAAAAGCATTTATCTGGAGATACAGGGTAGCTCAACATGAAATCCGGAAAAAGTTATAGTATATCGGTATCTCTTGAGATCAGACTACTTGTATACTCGTTGACAAGCTTATAACCATCTCCCACTAACTACGTTGGTCCGACACAGATACTCATTTTTGATAAGTGAACATGTTACTTCAATCATGAAAACAAAAACATAAAACTTTGCCAAATTTTGTTTAAAAGGCGGCTTTGTTCCCCACTTGAGTCAAATGGAAGCAAATTGACAAAATTTGGGGTCTGGCTCATAGGCTACATGCATAACTGAAAACACACATATGGTTGCCTTGGTAATTACTCACTAACGACATCATCCCTGATACAAAACATACTAATTTCAAAGAGCACACATCTGTGGCTATTGTTGAGCAAGTTTTTGAGTTTCTATTATATGTTATGTACACGTAGCATAAAAGTATTTGTGAAAAATGCTTGATTTTACAGAAATTCTGAGATGTTATGGGCATGACCTATTGACCTTGACCCAGAATGTTCAAGGTCATGGGGTCAACTGAAAGGCCATAATGTGAGGTACCAGTATGTGTCATGAAATCATGTAAATATCTTTTGCTGTTAAGTAAATAGTCAGTTTTGTATAGTATTCTTAACTTTTAAGATTTTTAGTATGGTTGCCATAACAACAACTTTTGAGACAGAAAGCTACTTCTGAGACATGTCCACCAAAGATTTTCAGAAAGTTCAGATTTCGGGCTTTCAGAAAATGTATAGGGGAATTTGCCCACCTAAATGGTACCAATCGACCAATTTTGGGGGTCTGGCTCATGGACTATTAGCACAATCACAAGAAAAGGGTAGTTTAATCAAATTTACAAGGTCTCATTTCCTTGTATATGAAATAAATATATGTACAAGTCATTTTCTGAGTATCTACCAAATCATTTGAAAGAGAGATCACCCAAAAAATACACTACAACAAAAGTGATTTGGGTAGAGGTAGAAGGCCATTTTACCATCGAAAATTTGGTGAGAATAGCAAATGCCTACAAATCAACCTTGGAAAGGAATATGTATTTTCACTTAAACCTAAACAAAATTGACAAATCAGTTACATTAAATGGGTTCTCCTTTCTGAGAGTGCGAAAAAATAGACATAAACGTAAAATTTGTTAGAGATGTATTTGATGGTTGTGCAATTATCAATAATTTATAAAATTTGCCCTCGTCTTCACACAAAAACACTGTTAGATTAATGATTTTTAAATAGATTATAACAAAATGCTCAAGATCTTATAATAAAAAAATAGTTCCAATTGTGTTAAACG
The DNA here is from genome assembly GCF_041260155.1 of Ptychodera flava. Classification (NCBI taxonomy): domain Eukaryota; kingdom Metazoa; phylum Hemichordata; class Enteropneusta; family Ptychoderidae; genus Ptychodera; species Ptychodera flava. The sequence continues at coordinate 10,185,855 of NW_027248281.1, forward strand.
TAAATATGCTGGGCGCATATCAAGCATTTTGTCCAGTGTGTGCGTTTCTCTGTAGCAGTGCAGGATGTTGAATTATGTGTTTTATTTTATTTTATTTTTATTTATTTCAAGGAAGACCAACGGGAACAAGTCCCATTTACAGGCTCCAAAAAACATAAAGTTTAAAAATACAAAAATTTAAAAATACAAATATATAACCCACAGTACAGAACATCATAAAAGTAAGCGAACTGAAAAACAAACAAAAAGTCTACCAATTTAAACATGACAGTTTTACCAAGCGTCTAAACTTCCGTAAAATGAAAAATGTCAATAGCGGGGTTTGAATTGCACAGTTCATCTAAAGTGCTCCATCTTTGTAAAGCGGAGTACTTAAAACATTGAGTTTGCTAACTTGAAGTCTAAAGACTTTGCGAGTTCTAGTAGTTTTCTAGGGGACATTTAAGTAATACGAGAAACAATAAGGGGACAGTCATACATATTATTTACACATTTATATAAAAATATTGTATCTAAAAATCGTCTCCGATGATATAGAGGTGAAAGGTTAAAATGCTGACACAACTCTTCATAATTATTACTGTTGTAAGGGTGATTAGTTTTGAAGCAAAGAAACTAAATGAATTTCATTTGTACTCGTTCTATATTATCCTGTTGTGTTTTTGCCAAGGTAACCACACTACAGACGCATATTCCGAAATGCTTCTTATATAAACTATGTACAGTGAATTGAGGGAGTTGATATTGGAAAAAGTATTACAACTCCGCTTAATGAAGCCAAGCATGCGAAAAGCTTTACTGTTAATTGTGGAAACATGCATGGAAAAACTCAAATCACTAGCAAATATACCCAAGATCCTTAATTTTATCAACTCTTTCTAGTTGGATATTATTTAATGAATAGTGAAAAATAAAAGGAACCTTCTTTCTAGTAAAATAAATCACTGAGCATTTAGAGTTATTTAAAGTTATTTTCCAGGTTAAACACCTCTCGTTAAGTCGCTTAATATCCTCTTGTAACAGCACACAGTCATCTCTTCAATTAATAACATTGTAAATGTTAGCATCATCAGCGTACATAGAACATAACGAGTGTCTACACACTGTACCCATATCATTAGTAAAAATTATAAAAAGTAAAGGGCCCAGTAGTGACCCTGTGGGACACCAGAAGTTACGGGACTTCATGAAGACGAACATCCGTCGACGATAACCCGTTGACGTCTGTTGGCAAGTATGAGTTGAACCAATTTAAAACCTCGCCACTCACACCGTAGTGTTTCAACTTATAAGTTAGAAGTTTATGACTTACTTTATCAAACGCTTTGCTAAAGTCTGTGTAAATAGCATCAACCTGGTCCCTATTATTTAATACCTCTGCAATAAAATCCGAATATTGAACCAGGTTGGTTTGCACGGATCTGTTTTTCATGAACCCGTGCTGAGAGTCACACAGGCCCTGTTTAACGTGAGAATATAAAAAATTGATATACAAGCTTTTCAAAAAATTTACTTATAAGTGGAAGGAGGGAAATGGGTCTGTAATTTGTTACTTTTGACCTGTCACCGGATTTGTGAATTGGAATTACATTTGCTTCTTTGAAGCGAACCGGGAATTTACCTTCGGAAAGTGAACGATTAAAAATTGTGTGTAAAGGGTAGGATAACTCCTCAGCACACTCTTTCAAGATAATACCAGAAATGTTATCAGGTCCAATTGCCTTATGTATATTTACTTGAGTCAACTGTTTGTACACTTCTTCCAGTGATACAGGAATGAACGACAGTGAATCATTTATGACATCACTAAAAACAGGGTATTCAATCGAATCATCGTCTTTTGTAAAACGGAACTAAAGTGTTGGTTAAAAAGTTCCGCTGCTGAATGTGAACTTTCGTCATGTGTATTGCCATTGCTTACTGTACTAAACATGGACCGAGTATTATTTTTAGTTCTAATGTAACTCCAAAAACGTTTACAGTTATTGTTGATATCAAATTCCAAAGAAGTGATGTAATCGGAGTGTTTGATCTTATTAGCTCGTTGAAATTCTGCACGAGCCTCAGAAAATTCACGATGACTACCAGACCTCTTTTGAATTTTTTGTACACCACTTCCTTATCTTTTAAAGATGCAAATGAGGTCACCATCGAACCATGGTGGAAATTTACGTTTGCAGGTGTTCAATTTTGGAACGCAATTGTTTGGTTGCTGGTATTTGGATTAATTTGAAAGGTAGACCTATAGATTTCAGTGAATTAGAAACTCGCCCAGCTTTTGCTTTCATATCAATAAGATGAATCATTAATAGATGCTTACGTGCGACTTGGAGTCTTTGATTGGTAGCGGATATTTTAAGGTGACAAGGATCATTATTTCAACTCCTATAGGCGATATTTATATTGTCCTCAGGTACACGTAGGGGAGACTGAATTTTACTTGTAAGCATTATAAAAGCCTCACTAGCTGTGTCTTTTAGCATTATTTTATGACTTTACTGTCAAGGTAAAATGTTTGTTAGAATGTATGATGATGATGCTGAAATCCGAATAACAAGATATGGGTGAAAGTAGGAGATAATATGAAGGATCCATGAAAAATAAAATAAAATAGGTAACGTGAAGTCGCCAAATTCTGCCGAGAACCCAGTTGTGTTAAACCCCGCTCTTTGCTGCTTCTGATACTACTGGCAACTTTACATGGCATTATGGTTGACCAAAGCGCAGATGGAAGTAAGTGATCAAATATCGAACTTAAATCGGTCATGTTTTCTTTTGTACATAAGTTCCTCAATTCGTTTGCTTTACAACAGCTGCATTGTCAATTTGAAACTGAATCCACCCTCCTATTATTTCAGCAGCAATTAATTTTCCAAGGCGTTGGTTTTTCAGTTGGTGTTACATTCTGTGAACCCATATCCCACATAGCGTACTTTTTTCAGATGCCGACAATACAGATCGACAGTCATTTCCAACCAAGTAGTTAAGCACTCGGCTGACTCAATGTCCAGTTGCAACCCAATAGTCAATGGATTACATTAAAGAAATACTAGCAAAGGCTATTACCCTGATTTGGAGGAATCTGACAATGTTAACACAACTGTAACAAGCAGCCTTTTCGGGGCCAAGTTGATCAGCTGTGGATATGCAGATAAGTCCTGGTGTTTGAATGTTGCAAGGTCTAAAATATGCTGAATAGGGTCAAGGATGAATGAAATTATAGTCAAATCGGTGTGTTGGTTCTTGAGATGAAGATTTTTAAAGATTAAATCACGATTTCGTAAAATCCAACATGGCGGCAAAACCACGTGACCGATCAAAACGCCTTTCGTAAACTTGACAGAGATGAGACTAAAAAGTAACATGTAAAGTTTCGGTCAAATCAGAGTGTTGGCTCTGGAAAAGAAATTTTAAAGATTAAATCACGATTTTCACAAAATCCAATATGGCGTCCAAACCATGTGACCGATCAAAACGCCTTTCGCAAACATGAAAGAGATCACTCTTTAAATGCTACATGTAAAATTTCAGTTTAATCGATGTGTTTGTTCTGTAGAAGAAGATTTTTAAAGATTAAATCACGATTTTTTCGAAAATCCAATATGGCGGCCAAGGTCACATGACTGCTAAGAATTTTATTGGTCAAGTTTAAAGGGCAAAGTGCAAGCATGCCACACACCAAATTTGGAGATGATTTGCCCAGTGGTTTTTGAGTAGTAGTGATTTAGAGATGTTCATCAAATCCAATATGGCCGCCAAGTCACGTGATTAATTAAAAGTTCAAGGGTTAGGTGCCCTTGCCCTTGCCCCTTCTCATTAGCCCTGATCAATGTGCCAAGTTTGATAAGCGTACAGTTTTTTGAGTTCTAGGTCGACAAAAAAAGAGCGAAGAAGAAGAAGAAGTAGAAGAAGAAGAAAGTTGAATTCCTATAAAACCAATAGGGGCCCTGCCGATAGGCTGGGCCCCTAATTAAAGCTGCAAGCAGCATTGCCGGGGACCGAGCGGATAACATGGTTTAAACTTTTTGCACTGACGATATTATGTGCAAAATTTAAGCTCAGAAAAGAAGGATTTTGAACATCATCTCATAGTTACTGTGTGTTTCACTGGCAATTGCATATTGTACGCAAAATCCAAGATGGCGGCCAAACCACGTGACTGATCGAAATGCCTTTTGCAAACTTGAAAGAGATTAAACTTAAGATGATAAGAGTAAAATTTCAGTTCAATCCGTGCAGTGGTTCAGCAGGAGAAGATTTTTAAAGATTATATTGTGATTTTCGCAAAATCCAAGATGGCGGCCGAATCAATTGACCGATCAAAATGTCTTTAGCAACCTGAAAAAGGTCACTCTAAGGATGATATGAGTAAAATTTCAGGTCGATTTGTGTTTGGTTCTGGAGAAGAAGACTATTTAATTTGTTTGGCATATATGAAATAAACCAATATGGCCGCCGTATGGATCGACCAATCACAATCCCTTTAACAACTTTTGTGGACATACGTTAGCTAAACAAATCCCAGTATGCTGTGAAGATTGGTTCTGGAGAAGAAGATTTTTGAAATTTTAAGGAGATTTTCAAAAAAATCCAATATGGCGCCTTAATTGTTTGTTCAAGGTCATAAGTTCCACTTATGAAAATGAATGGTAGATGCAAAGCATGCCACATACAAACTTTAAAAGTAATCGGGTTCGTAATTTTTGAGATGTAAACATAAACAATATTTCTTTAAATCCAATATGGCCGCCAAGTCACGTCACTGATCAAAAATTCAAACCCCAGGTGCACAAGTTCTTATTGACCCCAACAACTGTGCAATGTTTGAAATGCTTATGTGCAGCCGTTTTCAAGATCTAGGTCGACAAAGAATAGGTCAGTAGAAAAAGAGGAAGAAATTAAAGCTTCAAGCAGTGTTGGCGGGGCCCAAGCGGTTAACATGGTTAAAAAATTTTGCACTAATGATATTATGTGCAAAATTCGAGCTTGGAAAAGTGGGATTTTGAACACCATCTAATAATTACTGTATGTTTCACTTGGAATTTAATATTTTATGGAAAATCCAATATGGCGGCGAAACCACGTGACCGATCAAAACGCCTTTCGCAAATTTGAAAAACATCATACTTAAGATGGTATATGCAAAATTTCAGTCAAATCTGTGTGTTGGTTCGGGAGAAGAAGATTTTTAAAGATTAAATCACGATTTTTGCAAAATCCAAGATGGCGGCCAAATCACGTGACCGATCCAAATGTTTTTCGCAAACTTGAAAGAAATCACTCTAAGGATGACATGAGTAAAATTTCAGCTCAATCGGAGTTTTGGTTCTGGAATAGTAGATTTTTAAAGATTAAATTGGTATTTTTCGAAAATCCAATATGGCGGCCAAATCACGTGACCGATCCAAATGTCTTTTGCAAACTTGAAAGAGATCACTCTTAGGATGACATGAGTAAAATTTCAGCTCTATTGGTGTGTTGGTTCTGGAGAAGATTTTTTAAGATTAAATTGGTATTTTTGAAAATTCAGTATGGCGGCCAAATCACGTGACTTATCCAAATGTCTTTTGCAAACATGGAAAAGATCACTCTAAGAATGACATGAGTGAAATTTCAGCTCAATCGGTGTTTTGGTTCTGGAGAAGAAGATTTTTGAAGATTAAATTGCGATTTTTGCAAAATCCAAGATGGCGGCAAATCACGTGACCGATCCAAATGTCTTTTGCAAACTTGAAAGAGATCACTCTAAGGATGACATGAGTAAAATTCCAGTTCAATCGGTTTCCTTCGTTCTGGAGAAGAAGATTTTTGAAGATTAAATTGGTATTTAATGAAAATCCAATATGGCGGCCAAGGTCACGTGACCGCATTTGATTTCATTTGCAAATCCTTAAGACCTTGGGCCATGCTTGCTATACAAATAATTTCCAATCGACTAGATCCCAAGGTATTCTGGAGAAGCCATTTTAGGTTTTTGGAAAATCCAATATGGCGGCCAGGTCACGTGACCAATTGAAATTTCAAGGGCCAGGTGCACGAGTACTAACTGCAAGTTTGAGAAGTTTTCGTTCAGCCGTTTAAGAGGTCTAGGTTGACAAAGAACGGCAGAAGAAGAAAAAGAAGAAGATTTAGGTTGCAAGCAGCGTTGGCGGGGCCAAGCGGTTAACATGGTTGAAAATTCTAGCACTAATGATATTATGTGCAAAATTCAAGCTTAGAAAAGTAGGATTTTGGACATCATCTCTCAGTTACTGTACATTTCACCTGAAATTGCATGTTTTACGGAAAATCCAATATGGCGGCAAAACCACGTGACTGATCAAAACGCCTTTCGCAAACTTGAAAGAGATCACACTTAAGATGTTATGTGTGAAATTTCAGTCAAATCGGTGTGTTGGTTTCGGAGAAGAAGATTTTTAAAGATTAAATCACGATTTTCTCAAAATACAAGATGGCGGCCAAATCACGTGACCGATCCAAATGGGTTTCGCAAACTTGAAAGAGATCACTCTAAGGATGACATGAGTAAAATTTCAGCTCAATCGGTGTGTTGGTTCTGGAGAAGAAGATTTTTAATGATAAGGTTGCGATTTTCGCAAAATCCAATATGGCGGCCAAACCACGTGACCAATCGAAACGCCTTTCACAAACTTCGAAGAGATCACTCTAAGGATAATAAAAGTAAAATATCAGATCAATCAGTATTTTGGTTCTTGAGAAGAATATTTTTTAATATTAAAATGGTATATTTTGGAAAATCCTATATGGCGGCCAAGGTCACGTGGCCGCATGCAATTTTATTTGCCAATTCTTAAGACCTTAGGTCATACTTGCTATATAAAAAATTCCAACTGACTAGACCCCTAGGTCATCAGGAAATGCCATTTTTTTAGGTTTTCGGAAAATCCAATATGGCCGCCCGGTCACATGACCAATCCAAATTTTAAGGATAACATGCACGAGCACCCATAAGTAGCTAATAGCACTGCAAGTTTTAGAAGTTTATGTAATGCGGTTTCTGAGATCAAAAGTTACAAAAAAGTGACAGTAGAAGAAGAAGATGAGAAAGAAGAAGAAGAAGAAGATTAAAGCTGCAAGCAGCGTTGGCGGGGCCCAAGCGGTTAATCATTTGACCTATTGAAATGTCTTTAACAAACTCGAAAGACATAAGCCTAAGGATGACACGAGTAACATTTCAGCTGAACTGTTTTACTTCTGGAGAAGAAGCTTTTTAAAATAGTAAATTGGTATTTTTTGAAAATCCAATATGGCGGCCAAATCATGTGACCAATCCAAATATCTTTCCCAAACTTGAAAGATATCAGCTTAAGGATGCTATGAGCAATGTTTCAGCTCAATCGGTGTTTTAAGTTTTGAGAAGAAAATTTTTAATAAGTAAATTGGTATTTTTCGAAAATCCAATATGGCGGCCAAATCACGTGACCGATCCAAACGTCTTTTGCAAACTTAAAAGAGATCACTCTAAGGATGACATGAGTAAAATTTCAGGTCAATCGCTGTTTTGGTTCGGCAGAAGGAGATTTTTGAAGACTAAATTGCGATTTTTGCAAAATCCAAGATGGCGGCCAAATCACGTGACCGATCCAGATGTCTTTCACAAACTTGAAAGAGATCGCTCTAAGGATGACATGAGCAAAATTTCAGCTCAATCGGTGTGTTGGTCTGGAGAAGCAGATTTTTGAATATTAATATAGTATTTTTCGACAATCCAATATATCGGCCAAGGTCACCTGACCGCATGAATTTTATTTGCCAATTCTTTAGACCTTACGTTATGCTTGCTATATAAAAATTTCCAACTGACTAGACCCCTAGGTATGCAGGAAATACCATTTTAGGTTTTCGGAAAATCCAATATGGCCGCCAGGTCACATGACCAATCAAAATTTTAAGGATAATATGCACGAGAACCCATAAGTAGCTATTAGCACTGCAAGTTTGAGAAGTTTCTGTCATGCGGTTTCTGAGATCAAGAGTGACAAAAAAGGACAGTAGTAGAAGAAGATGAGGAAGAAGAAGAATATTGAATTCTAGTAAAACCAATAGGGGCCCACGCCGGTAGGCTTGGGCCCCTAATTAAAGCTGCAAGCAGCGTTGGCGGTGCCCAAGCTGCTAATATGGTTTAAGTTCTTGCACTTGTAATGTTATATGCAAAATTGAAATCTCGAAAAGTAGGATTTTGAGCATCATTTCATGGTTACTGTACCGGTACGGTTCACTGTCAATTGAATGTTTTATGCAAAATGAAATATGGCTGCCAAAGTTCTTCACCAATCCAATTGCCTATCAGAAACAGAAAAATGCTCAGATAGAAGAAAAAAGTCATTGAATCGGTGTGTTGGTTCTTGAAAAGAAGAGCTTTAAATAGTAAATTGCGATTTTCGCAAAATCCAAGATGGTAGCCAAACCACAAGACCGATTGAACTGCCTTTTTTAATCTTGAAAGAGGTCATACTTAAGATGATACGATTAAAATTTCACTTCAAGAAGTGTGTTGGTTCTTGAGAAGCAAATTTTTACAGATTTAAGGTGATTTCCATAAAATCCAAGATGGCGGCCAAACCATGTGACCGATCAGGATGGCTTTCGCAAACTTGAAAGACATTAACCTTAAGATGACAGGAATTCTATTTTAGTTCAATCGGTGTGTTTGTTCTGGAGAAGGAGATTTTTAAAGATTAAAATGCGATTTTTACAAAATCAAGATGGCGGCCAAACCATGTGACCAATCCATATGGTTTTCGCAAACGTGAAATAGGTCACAATAAGGATGATGTCAGAAAAATTTCATCTACATCAGAGCGTTGGTTCTGGAGGAGAAGATTTTTTAAGATTAAAGTTCAATTTTCACAAAATCCAAGATGGCAGCCAAACCACTTGACTGATCAAAATGCCTTTTACCAACTTATAAGACATCAGCCTGAGGATGACTCAATAGGTGAGTTAGTTCTGGAGGAGAAGATTTTTGAAGATTAAATTGCTAGTTTTCGAAAATCCTATATGGCGGCCAAATCACGTGACCGATCCAAATGTCTTTCGCAAACTTGAAAGAGATCACTCTAAGGATGACATGAGTAAAATTTCAGCTCAATCGGTGTGTTGGTTCTTGAGGAGAAGATTTTTTAGTGATTAAATTGCGATTTTCGTAAAATCCAAGATGGCGGCCAAATCACGTGACTGATCCAAATGTCGTTTGCAAACTTGAAAAAGGTCACTCTAAGGAAGACATGTGTAAAATTTCAGCCTAATCAGTGTTTTGATTCTGGAGTAGAAGATTTTTGAAGATGAAACTGCGATTTTCGCAAAATCCAATGTGGGCGGCCAAATCACGTGACCGATCGAAATGTTTTTCGCAAACTTGAAAGAAATCGCTCTAAGGATGACATGAGTAAAATTTCAGCTCGAACGGGTGTTTGGTTCTGGAGAAGAAGATTTTTAAAGATTAAAAGGGTATTTTTCGAAAATCCAATATGGCGGCCAAAGTCACGTGACCGCATGCGATTTTATTTACAAAATCTCAAGACCTTAGGTCATGCTTGCTATGTATAAAAAATCAAATTGACCAGACTCCTAGATCATCAGGAGAAGCCGTTTTTAGGTTTTTGAAAAATCCAATATGGCCACCAGGTCACTTGACCAATAAAAAATTCAAGGGTCAGGTGCACCACTTCTCATTGGCCCCCATCATTGTACCAAGTTTAGCATAGGCGTATTCAAGTTCTAGGTGACAAAAATTGACACGAAGAAGAAAAGAAAAATTAAAGCTGCAAGCAGCCTTGGCGGGGCCCAAGCTGGTAAAATGGTTTAAAGTTCTTGCACTTATAATATTATCTGCAAAGTTTAAGTCTCGAAAAGTAGGATTTTGAGCATCATCTCATGGTTACTGTACCGGTATGTTTCACTGGTAACTGCATATTTTATGAAAAATCCAATACGACTGCCAAAGTACTTTACCATTCCAATTGTCTATCAGAAACAATTAAGTGCTCAGATATGAGTGAAATGTCATGTTATCAATCTGTTGGTTCTTGAGAACAAGAGCGTTAAATAGTAAATTGCGATTTTCGCAAAATCCAACATGGCAGCCAAACCACGAGACCGATTGAACTGCCTTTTACAATCTTGAAAGAGGTCATACTTAAGATGATACGATTAAAATTTCAGTTAAATCGGTGAGTCGGTTGTGGAGAAGAAAATTTGTAAAGATTAAAGTGTGATTTCCACAAAATCCAAGATGGCGGCCAAACCATGTGACCGATCAGGATGGCTTTCGCAAACATGAAAGAGATTATACTTAAGATGACAGGAATTAAAGTTTAGTTCAAGCGGTGTGTTTGTTCTGGAGAAGAAGATTTTTAAAGATTAAAGTGCCATTTTCTCAAAATCCAAGATGGCGGCCAAACCATGTGACCAATCCATATGGTTTTCGCAAACTTGAAAGAGATCTCACTGAGGATGATTGAGTAAAATTTCATCTAAATCGGAGCATTGCTCCTGGAACAGAAGTTTTTTGTAAGATTAAAGTTCGATTTTCACAAAATCCAAGATGGCGGCCAAACCACGTGACCGATCAAAATGCCTTTTACAAACATAAAAGAGATCAGCCTAAGAATGACATGAGTAAAATTTCAGCTCAATCGATGTGTTAGTTCTGGAGAAGAAGATTTTTGAAGATTAAATTGGTATTTTTCGAAAATCCAATATGGCGGCCAAATCACGTGACCGATCCAAACGTCTTTTGCAACCTTGAAAGAGACTACTCTAAGGATGACATGAGTAAAATTTCAGCTCAATCAGTGTGTTAGTTCTGGAGAAGAAGATTTTTGAAGATTAAATTTGTAGTTTTGGAAAATCCAATATGGCACCAAATCACGCGATCGATCAAAACTCCTTTAGCAAACTTGAAAGAGATCACACTTAAGATGTTACATGTCAAATTTCAGTTGAATCAGTGTGTTGGTTCTGGAGAAGAAGATTTTTAAATATTAAATCACGATTTTCTCAAAATCCAATAGGCGGCCAAACAACTTGACCGATCAAAACGCCTTTCGCAAACTTGAAAGAGATCACACTTAAGATGTTACATGTCAAATTTCAGTCAAATTCGTGCGTTGGTTCTGGAGAAGAAGATTTTTAAAGATTAAATCACGATTTTCTCAAAATCCAATATGGCGGCCAAACGACGTGACCGATCAAAACGCCTTTCGCAAACTTCAAAGAAATGACTCTAAGGATGACATGAGCAAAATTTCAGCTCAATCGGTGTTTTGGTTCTGGAGAAGATTTTTAAAAATTAAAATGGTATTTTTTGAAAATCCAATATGGCGGCCAAACCAGGTGACCGATCAAAACGCCGTTCGCAAACTTCAAAGAGATCACTCTAAGGATGACATGAGCGAAATTTCCGCTCAATCGATGTTTTGGTTCTGGAGAAGAAGATTTTTAAATAATAAAATGGTATTTTCGAAAATCCAATATGGCGGCTAAGGTCACGTGACCACATGCAATTGTATTTGCCAATTCTTAAGACCTTAGGTCATGCTTGCTATATAAAAAATTACAAACTGACTAGACCCCTAGGTCAGCAGAAAAGCTATTTTAAGGTTTTTGGAAAAGCCAATATGGCCGCCGGGTCACATGACTAATCAAAATTTTAAGGATAATATGCACGAGTACTTATAAGTTTCTATTAGCACTGCAAGTTTGAAAAATTTATGTTGTGCGGTTTCTGAGATCAAGAGTGACAAAAAAGGGACAGTAGAAGAAGAAGATGATGAAGAAGAAGAATATTGAACTCCAGTAAAACCAATAGGGGCCCAGCCGGTAGGCTTGGGCCCCTAATTAAAGCTGCAAGCAGCATTGGCGGGGCCCAAGCGGTTAACATGGTTGAAAAGTTCTTGCACTAATGATATTATGTGCAAAATTCGAGCTTGGAAAAGTAGGATTTTGAACATCATCTCGTAGTTACTGTACATTTCACCTGGAATTGAAGTTTTACGGAAAATCCTATATGGCGGCCTAAGTGCTTCACCGATCCAATTGCCTATCAGGAACTTTGAAGTGCTCAAACGAAGAAAGATATGAGTAAAATGTCATTTTATTCGGTGTGTGGTTCTGGAGAAGAAGATTTTTAAAGATTAAATTGCGATTTTCGCAAAATCCAAGATGGCGGCCAAATCACGTTACCGATCCTTATGTTTTTCGCAAACTTGAAAGAAATCACTTGAAGGATGACACGAGTAAGATTTAAGATCTATCGGTGATCTTTTTCTGGAGAAGAAGATTTTTAAAGGTTAAATTGCTATTTTTTGAAAATTCAATATGGCGGCCAAATCACGTGATCGATCCAAATGTCTTGTGCAAACTTGAAAGACATCACTCTAAGAAAGACATGTGTAAAATTTCAGCCGAATCAGTGTTTTCGTTCTGGAGGAGAAGATGTTGAAGATTAAATTGCTATTTTCGCAAAATCCAAGATGGTGGCCAAATCACAGGACCGATCGAAATGTTTTTTGCAACCTTGAAAGAGACCACTCTATGGATGACATGAGTAAAATTTCAGCTCAATCAGTGTGTCAGTTCTGGAGCAGAAGATTTTTGAAGATTAAATCGGTAGTTTTCGAAAATCAATATGGCGGCCTAATCAAGAGACCGATCAAAACGCCTTTCGCAAACTTGGAAGAGATCACACTTAAGATGTTAAATGTCAAATTTCAGTCTAATCAGTGCGTTGGTTCTGGAGAAGAAGATTTTTAATGATTAAATCAGGATTTTCTCAAAATCAAATATTGCGGCCAAACCACGTGACCAATTGAAACACCTTTTGCAAACTTGAAAGAGATCACACTTAAGATATTACATGTCAAATTTCAGTCGAATCCGTGTGTTGGTTCTGGAAAAGAAGATTTTTAAGACTAAATCACGATTTTCTCAAAATCCAATATGGCGGCCAAACAACTCGACCAATCTAAACGGCTTTCGCAAACTTGAAAGAGAACACTCTGAGGATAACATGAGCAACATGTCAGCTAAGTCAGTATGTTGGTTCTTGAGAAGAAGATTTTTAAAGATTAAAATGGTATTTTTGGAAAATCCAATATGGCGGCCAGGTCACTTGACCGCATGCAATTTTATTTGCCAATTCTTATGACCTTAGGTCATGCTTACTATATAAGTGTGCTTAGAGGTGAAAGCATTTTCTTTACAACAAAATTGAATCAATAGTAAAAGTTCCATCAATGTCTACAGAAGCAATGACGTTATTAAACACCAAATGTTTTTGAAAGCACTTATGTTTGAATTGAGCGTGAAGTAATTATATTCTTCTAAAATGCGAGCACAAACTCGCCTTTTAAAAACAGAAACAAGCATATTACTGATTGAGGGATCATGACCATTAATTGCATTTCGTCTTGTTACATGAATTGCAATTTTAGCTGTCATAAAAAGAAAATTCAAAAGCGCAAAAGTACTCTTGTCCATATAAATTTTTTTATCAAACGGTGGGCCTAAAACAAACCACCAGTATAAAATCTTGCATTCTGACCAAGAAAACGGTGACAGAGTTCACGAAGGAGAATAAACAAGGGAGAAAGACGAGGGCATTCTAAAAATATGTGTAAAAGGTCATCTCTGGCACTACAGAAAATACAATCAGAGGATGAGCTATAGCCAGAATGGAACATAAACGAGCCAGTTGCCTACGCACCGTGGAGAAGACGCCATTGAAGATCTCCTTCTTTTTTGGAATTGGACTGAGATAACAAGAAGTGAAAAAAGGTTTGATATTTTCCGTAAGTGAAAGCAGATCTCTCCAAACTGTATCTTGACGTTTATTGTTCCTATGAAAATTTGACATAATCAAGAATTTATATATGCTACCCTTTTCAAATTTATACAAGGGACAATTCAAAATAATATGGTCATCAGTGCCTTTACAAATAAGTTCGAAAGAGTACGAAGGACGATGACAAGAATGAACGTCATCCAAATCAACTTCCTCTTCAAAATAACTGTGGATTTTGTTTTTCCAATCACAGGGAATAGAATCAACCAACGTCTTGACAGTATTTGTTAAATTCTATCCGAATGAATAGAAACAATGTTTTTAAAATGGCTTGGGGAGCGCCAAGATTTTTGGAAAGGGTCAAAAAGATCTCCAACTTTTGTAATGCCAGCATTGATAAAGTGATTAACAAGAGTACTATCAAGAGGGTTTGTAAAACTAACACAATCGTTGAAAAAAAGGGCTTCATGGAAGATATCTTTGATTGAAAGGGGTCCACCTTTTCTCAGGAAAATACATGACTTCCAGACTCTCAAAAGTTCAAGATAAAAATTAGGAAGATAATCTGGAACAGACTGATAATTCACTGTAAAAAGTTGAGAGGTGTACCTGAGATTACCAACATTCCGAAAATAAAAATCAGCAAACAAAAATGAAGGATGATCCAGACCTGAATACAAGTATCTTTGAAGATAATTTAATCTGAAAGCTTTCACACGTGAAGAGAGATCGATGAGATTTTGCCCTCCTAACTTCAATGGAGCAAAAATTGTACGACTTGGCAACAATGTTTTCCTTGCCAGAAGAAATCAAGAAATTTGTGCTGAATTTATCAATGATAAAAGCAGGAGGACAGAGGCAAATTAAACGGTGAAAGAGTTTAGTAGCAGCAAGTTGATTAATAACGATAACACGGCCTTGGAATGACATAGCAGGAGCATATCTATTCCACCAAGATAACTTATTGTCAATCTTGGTAACACACTCACTCCAGTTTTTTGAAAAATACTCATTACTGTTACCCAAATAAGTACCAAGGACTTTGAGACCAATACTATTCCACAGAATTTCAAGCGGATGATCAGTACGCCCACGCCATGAGCCGACCCAAAGACCTTGGGACTTACGATAGTTAATTTTTGCATTACTGGCATGCTCATAGACAGAAAACCAATATTTAAACCTCAAAAATCAGTATCACAAGTTACAAGAGTATTAACGTCATCAGCATAAGCTGAAAGTTTACATTTACGATCACTTGAATTTGGAATCATAACACCTTGAATACTGTCATCTTGTCTTATTCTGTGTAAAAGAGGTTCAATAACAATTGCATACAGCTGCCCCGATAATGAGCAACCTTGCCTTATACCACGTGAAAACTGAACTGGAGCAGTAAGGGAACTGTTAACACGAACAAGACTATCAGTTTGAGTATACAGAAGTTTAATATAATTGATGAAATTTTCACCAAACCAAAAGAAGAAGAAGAAAGTTGAACTCCAGTAAAACCAATACGGGCCCAGCCGGTCGGCTTGGGCCCCTAATGAAGAGAAAAAAGAAAAACCCCAATGAAACCAATAGGGGCCCAGCAACTGGGCTGGGCCCCTAATTTAAGTGGCAAGCAGCTTTTGTGGGGCCCAGTTGATCAGCTGTAGATAGGCAGACAAGTCCTGGTGTTTGCATGTTGCAAGGTCTAAAAATATGCTGAATTGGGTCAAAGATGAATGAAATTATAGTGGATCGGCGTGTTGGTTTTGAGAAAAAGATTTTTAAAGGTTAAATCACGACTTTTGCAAAATCCAATATGGCGGCCAAAGATTTGACAGATCAAAGTGCTTGTCGCAAACTTCAAAGAGAGCAGACTAAACAAGTTACATGTAAAGTTTCATTCAAATCAGTGTGTTGGTTCTAAAGAAGGAGATTTTTAAAGATTAAATTATGATTTTAGCAAAATCCAATAAGGCGGCCAAACCAAGTGACCGATCAAAACGCCTTTTGCAAACTTGAAAGAGATCATACTTAAGATGATACATGTAAATTTCTGTCGAATCGCTGTGTTGGTTCTGGACAAAAAGATTTTTAAAGAGTAAATCACGATTTTCGCAAAATGCAATATGGCGGCCAAACCATGTAACCGATCAAAACGCCTTTAGCAAACTTGAAAAACATCACACTTAAGATGTTACATGTGAAATTTCAGTCGATTTAATGCGTTGGTTTGGGAGAAGAAGATTTTTTAAAGAATAAATCACGATTTTCTCAAAGTCCAATATGGCCGCCAAACCACGTTACCGATCCAAACGCTTTCGCAAACTTGAAAGACATCACACTTAAGATGTTACATGTGAAATTTCAGTCGATTTAATGCGTTGGTTTGGGAGAAGAAGATTTTTTAAAGAATAAATCACGATTTTCTCAAAATCCATTATGGCCGCCAAACCACGTTACCGATCCAAACGCCTTTCGCAAACTTGAAAGACATCACACTTAAGATGTTACATGTGAAATTTCAGTCGATTTAATGCGTTTGTTTGGGAGAAGAAGATTTTTTAAAGAATAAATCACGATTTTCTCAAAATCCAATATGGCCGCCAAACCACGTTACCGATCCAAACGCCTTTCGCAAACTTGAAAGACATCACACTTAAAATGTTAAATGTTCAATTTCATTGGAATCGGTGTGTTTGTTCTGGAGAAGAAGATTTTTAAAGATTAAATCACGATTTTCCTAAAATCCACTAAGGCGGCCAAACCATGTTACCGATCAAAACGCCTTTCGCAAACTTGAAAGAGATCACACTTAAGCTGTTATATGTGAAATTTCAGTCGAATTGGTTTGTTTGTTCTGGAGAAGATTTTTAAAATTGAATCACTATTTTCGCAAAATCCAATATGGCGGCCAAGGTCACGTGACCGCTAAGAATTTTATTGATCAAGTTTAAAGGGCAAAGGGCAAGCATGCCACACACCAAATTTTAAGATGATTTGCCGTGTGGTTTTGAGTAGTAGTGATTTATAGATTTTCATGAAATCCAATATGGCCGCCAGGTCACGTGACTAATTAAAAATTCAAGGGTTAGGTGCACACCTTCTCATTAGCCCTGATCAATGTGCCAAGTTTGAGAAGCGTACGTGCAGCGGTTTTCCAGATCTAGACTGGCAAAGAATTGGGAGGAAGAAGAAAGAAAGAAAGAAAAAAGAAAGAAAACCCCAATGAAACCAATAGGGGCCCAGCCGCTACGCTGGGCCACTAAAACGCAAGAATATTATTAAAGCTGCAAGCAGCCTTTGCGGGGCCCAGTTGATCAGCTGTAGATATGCAGACAAGTCCTTGTATTTGCATGTTACAAGGTCTAAAATATGCTGAATTAGGTCAAAGATGAATGAGATTTAGTCGAATGGATGTGTTGGTTCTGGAGAAGATATCTAAAGATTAAATTACGATTTTCACAAAATCAAATATGGCGGCCAAACCATGAGACCGATCAAAACGCCTTTCGCAAACTGGAAAGAGACCACACTTAAGTGTTACATGTCAAATTTCAGTCGAATGGGTGTGTTGGTTCTGGAGAAGAGATTTTTAAAGATTAAATCACGATTTTTGCAAAATCCAATATGGTGACCAAACCATGTGACTGATTGAAACACCTTTAACAAAATTGCAAGCGATCACACTTGAGATATTACATGAAAAATTTCAGTCGAATCCGGTGTGTTGTTTGTTGAGAAGAAGATTTTTAAATATTAAATTACGATTTTGCAAAATCCAATATGGCAGCCAAACCATGTGACCGATCAGAACGCCTTTCTTAAACTTAAAGACATCACACTAAAGATGTTACATGAAAAATTTCAGTGGAATCGGTTAGTTGTTCTGGAGTAGAAGATTTTTAAAGATTAAATCACGATTTTTGCAAAATCCAATATGGCGGCCAAACCATGTGACCGATCCAAACGCCTTTCGCAAACTTGAAAGAGATCACACTTAAGATATTACATGTCAAATTTCAGTCGAATCGGTGTGTTGGTTCTGGAGAAGAATATTTTTAAAGATTAAATCACGTTTTTCGCAAAATCCAATATGGCGGCCAAGGTCACGTGACCGCTAAGAATTTTATTGGTCAAGTTTAAAGGGCAAAGGGCAAGCATGCCACACACCAAATTTGGAGATGATTGGCCATGTGGTTTTGAGTAGTAGTGAAGTCCAATATGGCTGCCAGGTCATGTGACTAATTCAAAATTCAAGGGTAAGGAGCACATCTTCTCATTGCCCCTGATCAATGTGCCAAGTTTCAAGTTTGACAACGTACATGCAGCAGTTTTCCAGATCTAAACTGGCAAAGAATTGGAGAAGAAGAAGAAGAAGAAGAAAGAAAAAGAAAGAAAGAAAGAAAGCCCAATGAAACCAAAAGGGGCCCAGCGGCTACGCTGGGCCCCTAAATAAAGCTGCAAGCAGCCTTGACGGGGCCAAGCTGATCAGCTGTAGATATGCAGACAAGTCCTTGTATTTGCATGTTACAAGGTCTAAAATATGCTGAATTTGGTCAAAGATGAATGAAATTATAGTCGAATGGGTGTATTGGTTCTGGAGAAGAAGATTTTTAAATCACAATGTTCACAAAATCCAATATGGCGGCCAAACCACGTGACCGATCAAAACGGGTTTTGCAAACTTGAAAGACATCACACTTAAGATGGTACATGCACAATTTCAGTTGAATCGGTGTGTTGGTTCAAGAGAAGATTTTTAAAGATTAAAACACGATTTTTGCAAAATCCAATATGGCAGCCAAATCATGTGACCGATCAAAATGCCTTTCGCAGACTTAAAAGAGATCACACTTAAGATGTTACATGTGAAATTTTAGTCGAATCGGTATGCTTGTTCTGGAGAAGAAGATTTTTAAAGATTAAATCACTATTTTTGCAAAATCCAATATGGTGTCAAAGGTCACGTTGAAGTTGAAAAGGCAAAGGGTGAGCATGCCACACAACAAATTTGGAGATGATTTGCCGTGTGGTTTTTCTTAGTAGTAGTGATTTACACATTTTCGGCCCTATCTCCTGTATAAACAATAGGGGCCCAGCCCATGGGGTTGTGCCCTAATTAAAGCTGCAAGCAGCCTTGGCTGGGCCCAAGCGGTTGCCATGGTTAAAAAATTGTTCTTGCACTGATGATATTCTGAGCAAAATCTGAGCTAGGAAAAGTCTTTTAGTTCTCGTAAAGAAGGATTTTTACATTAGCTCATAATTACTATTATTATCAGATTTGCTGGAAATCATATATTTGATGCAAAATCCAATATGGCCGCCAAACTGCTCGACTGATCGTAATGCCTTTCACAAACTTTAAAGTGCTCACAGTTAAGAGGATATGAGTAAAATTTCAGTTTAATCAGTGGTTTGGTTCTGCAAAAGAAGATTATTATTGATTAAATTTTCATTTTCACAAACTTCAATATTGCAGTAAAATTACGCGAAGGATCCAAATGTCTTTTGCAAACTTAATGAGACCACTCTAAGGATGGCATGAGTAAAATTTTAGCTCAATTGGTGTGTTAGTTCTGGAGATATAGACATTGAAAAATTAAATGTCAAATTTCGGAAAACCCAAGATGGCGGCCGAACCATGTGACCGATCCAAACGTCTTTGCAACCTTGAAAGAGATACACAATAAGGATGACATGACTTAAATTTCAACTCAAACGGTATGTTATTTCTGGAGAAGAAGATTTTTAAAGATTAAATTGCTATTTTGAAAATCCAATGTGGCGGCCAAACCATGTGACCGACAAAATGTCTTTCACAAACTTGAAAGAGATCACAATAAGGATGACATGAGTAAAATTTCAGCTCAATCGGTATGTTGGTTCTGGAGAAGAAGATTTTTAAACATCAAATTGCTAATTTTCGAAAATCCAATATGGCGGCCAAACTATGTGACCTATTGGTACCTATTAGCCCTGCAAGCTTTAGAAGTTTCAGGTAAGCAGTGTTTGAGTTCTAGGTCGACAAAAAAAGAGTGGAAGAAGAAAAAGAAGAAGAAAATAGCTGCAAGCAGCAATGCCGGGGCCAAAGCAATCTTAAGTGTGAAAAAGAAGGCAAATGCAATCAGGGAGGGCAAAGGTCATCACGGTTACACATCTTTTTTGCAACAAAACTCTCGTTTCTTATGTTTCATCTGTCAACAAAAATCCGAATACTAGGTTTATTGGCTAGCTCAAAATTAGATATGTGCATAATTAATGAAGTACTGCATGTGGCATCATAAGGTCGAAGATCGTACCAAATATGAAGGGTATAGGACTCTTTGTTACTGAGTTTTTACAATATGTATATAAGGAAAAACAGTCATCGAGGTCACGTGATATTTCGTCAAAACATGTTATCCCATAGTTTTCCCTATATACCAAAAATCAGACCTCTAGCTCTGTTGACTTGCCCGAAATTAGATATGTGCATATTTAATGAGGTTCGAATATGGTACGATAAGGTCTCCCATCATACCAAATATGAACGGTGTAGCCCTTGTGGTTACTGAATTATGGACAGATAGGTATATTTGAGGTCAAAGGTCATCGAGGTCACGTGATATTTTGTAAAGAAAATTGTGTCCCATAGTTATCAATATATACCAAAAATCAGAACTCTAGCTCTGTTGGCTTGCCAAAAATTAGAAATGTGCATATTTAATGAGGCATTGCATACGGTACCATAAGGTCTTCCTTCATACCAAATATAAAGGGTGTAGCCCTTGTGGTTACTGTGTCGTGGACGGACATGTATATTTTAGGTCAAAGGTCATGGATGTCACGTGACATTTGTCAAAAAAATGTATCCCTATGTACCAAAAAACTGACCTCTAGCTCTGTTGGCTTGCCCAAAATTAGATATGTGTATATTGAATGAGGTATGGCATATGGTACCATAAGGTCTCCCATCATAACAAATATAAAGGGTGTAGTCCATATATATATATATATATATAATATATATATATATATATATATATATATATATATATATATATATATATTATATATATATATATCGTCGATGTTGTCTAGCATTGCATTGTGTAGTTTTAATCCAAACCCTCTAGGGTGTCACTTCATGCACTGACTTACTCGCAGACATGGTTAAACACTGCAACTTTAATGCCTTTATTGCTATTCAGTCAGCGGCTCCATCTGTCCATGGCAGTACCTACTCAAGGCAGCCATGTTAGCAAAGAGAGAATTACAATACTTATTTACACAAGTCGACAAAATATCTGTATCAAAAATATCATTCTAACTTTAACCAAAACTTACAATCTCTGTTCAAAAACGCATATCACGGCAAACAGAATCATACTGAGGTACGTTTCAAAGTAACTGTACTGACGCTATCAGATGAATTGTTTCTAAACTCGTCAAAACTGTTTACAGAAATTCTTGGAAAACAGAGGGTATTACTTAGGGTACTGAGCATCAATGTGTTCAAGGCATAAAGCTGAGAAAGTTCAAATAGCTGACGGCAGCAATGACAAACAACAGCTCGGCCATAGCACTACAATGCAACATGTGACTATCAATAACCAATCATCCACTCAATATAAATGCTCAAAATTCACGAAATCCTGAACATCCTTCAAAATATTACAGTTGAGAGTTCTCTAGACACTATATATCAATTCCATCTCAATAATAGTCTCGGATGTCAAAGATTACACAATTTTATGAGCGATTGTAAACAGTGACAGAAAGTTACCAACCTACTCAAGGCAGCCATGTTAGCAAAGAGACCGATGTTACCTCTCTGCCTCGCGAGGGGGCCTTACAATGACGTAACAGTTTTTGATATGCATCACAAAGAGAATGCGTGTTGCTGATAACTACAATGCAAAAGAAACTATACTTTACATTTTATCAAAAATCTTGGTCACACACCATATAAATATATGATATATATATATATATATATATATAATATATATATATATATATATATATATATATATATATATATATATATATATATATATATATATATATATATATATATATATATATATATATATATATATATATAATCCCATGGTATTTTTCTCTGTTTGACGTCATCGTATACGAGTGTTTTTCGCAGAGCCGTACAACTTCGAGCCGAAGGCGAGAAGTTGTGCGGCTCCGCGAAAAATACGAGTATACGATGACGTCAAACAGAGAAAAATACCATGGGATTATATATTTATCACATGAACAGTCTTCTTATTTTTCTTTTGACGTAGATGGATCAAAATTATCGTAACAAATTGCATGAATTTCGTCGCGATTTGTGTTTTACTTACGCGGATTACTTTCATTTAAAGAGTAAAGCGGCCCGTCACCCAGGAGATACTTTCATTCATAAATCCCATCAAGCTGAAATTTGCTACATGAAATAGTATCTCCACCAACCAGACATACGGATTCGGTCACGTGAACCTGTCAATCATTGTCTCGCGCTGTACCAATGCCAAGGCAAGTCGGCCATCGGTACGGTCGACATAACTTTCATCGTGCTAGCGACGGATAGCCATAGTATTCAGAGTTATTCAGAATATTTACAAATAAATTTATGAAGTAAATGCAACGACACGATCGAAACAGTAATTTTCATTCTCAGAGATTCCGTGGCTTTTCAAAATATCACACAAGTTTACGACCGTGGCGAGCGCGAAAGATTCCGTTCGATGACACACAGAGTGTACCTCATTGCATGTTTACGCCCACAACGCTGCCGTCACCGGTCTCTGCCATGCCTCGCCGGTGTCAAAAATCTCGGTCGTCAATGTTTTCGTCTTAAGGATTTTGATGTTTGCAGTGACATATATCTCACCCGTAGATACATCCTAATTTTACTTGACGGAAACTCTGTTTTGAGTGTTGTCTGAGTCAACTTTCGAAGTACATCGGATTCCACAGCGCTGCAATGCATAAGCTTATAGCCTACAGCTCAACAGTTGATATCTTCGCTAGCGCTACAACCTTACGCCGCTACAGGTTTGATTCCGAGCAAGAATTTACGGAATTTTTGTATGATAAAGGAAATTTATAGTTGTTAGTCGAATGACTTATGCTTGTGCGTGTATGTCGCTTTCCCGAAGATTATACTGTACTCCTTTATTCAGTTGAACTTCCGTTGAGGTGAAGATTTTAGGTTTATCGCCAACCGGGATCGCCAGGTACGACGTCCACATTGAGCCTTACGAGGCGACTCGACTGGATCAGCGGTCTCCCCATTCGATTCTCGGGAACAGCTATAGTTTTAGCGACTCGAAATTTCGCTGGACATGCCTTCTATGTTTCCATGTGTGAATTTATCGGGTCACCTTTTTGAAAAAGTGTCATGGGAGCATGGCACATGGCATCGATCACGACAAATCAGTCTATGTTCACGTCGCGACCCGCATGAAGGGTACCATGCAAGAAAAAAGTTCCGGTTGATGACGTACAACAGGGTAATTCGGATTTCTTATCCGTCCTGTTCTACGTCACACAGGTGGGAATTCGGGCCAGTTCATGTGATAAATATATATATATATATATGATATTTACCGTGATTTGACAGAATCTAGTATAGCCTAGTATCGAAGTTAGAGTCAGTCCTTGGAAGAAGGATTTGTGAAAACCTGTGAGGTGGTGAAATCTCAGATATATATATCGGATATTTAGTCGCGATTTGACAAAATCTAGTATCGCCTAGTATTGAAGTTAGAGTCAGTCCTTTGAAGTCGGGTTTGACCAGAACAGTAAGGTGGTGAAATGTCCGATATATTTCGGACATTTATCCGATATATCGGACATTTACCCGTGATTTGACAAAATCTAGTCACATCTAGTATCGTGTACGATCGAAGCTAGAGTCAGTCCTCGGAAGTTGGGATTGGCAAAACCTGCAAGGTGGTGAAAAATCGGATAATTACCCGCGATTTGACAGAACCTAGTATCGTCTAGTATCGAAGCTAGATTAAGTCCTTGGAAGTCGGGTTTGACAAGAACTGTAAGGTGGTGAATTCCCCGATATTAATCGGACAATTACCTGCGATGTGAGAAAATCTAGTATCGAAGCTAGAGTCAGTCCTTTGAAGTCGGGTGAGATAAGACAGTAAGGTGGTTAAATCTCCGATATGTATATCTGAAATTTACCCGCGATTTGACAGAATCTAGTATCATATACCTATGCCCTGTATTGTGTCTGTACTGAGTTCAGTTACTGATTTTATCATGTTGATTTGAATGTCAATAAAGTGATACGCCTTGTTGATTTGCATATGAAAAGAATGATCAGCACGTCTTTCTTTCATTCAATTGAATATTGCATATGAAAAAGTGATACGACCTGTTGATTTACATAACAAAGCCTCATACGGCCTGTTGATTTGCATACTGGACTACTTACATGGTGGCGCCCTAATCAAAACAAACCATGGTGCCCGTATATGATTTTGACTTCTACTACGATATCATGTCCGATCTCCAAAAGTGGCAGTGTTTTGAAGCATAGGGAAATGCGGGGTAACTAATAAAACACATGTGTCGATATCGGATTAACCCGCCAGTAGCGCTACCAATTTGAACAAATTAAAAGAGCAGAGTATCACACCGTACGGGCACTGACACTGACAGATCGATGGCAAGACCAGCTGTTCCGTCTGTGCATAAGCACAGACGCGCAGACGACAAGCAAAAGTGCTATCGGACATGTCGGAGGACCGGCAAATCCAAACGCACAACTTTGGGTGATTATGGCTTTGCTATAATCATTGTTAACGTCTGGAGGGACACGGGGAGAAGGGTTTAGACCTTGCTAAGTATGGGTCACCATGCACCACTACTTCTACTGCTTGCTGGATGCACTGGAGACGTAACCTTATCTACCAACCGCCTTCAAATTTACCGTTATCTAAACAACTTGCGTCACCCTTGCCAAGTCATATCCATGCGCATATCAGTATGATCAAAGCCACAGATCGTCCATTTCAACTTCTGCCACGCTCAAGTTCACACCACAAAATTCACCATGCCAAAACCGAAGAAAAGCAGGGGCCGCGCACTGGCGGCCACCCGTACATCAGCGAGGGCGAAGAGACGCCCAGCGCACCTCAGCAAATACCTAGTACCCCAGTCAGTACTGACGGAAACCACACCAACCAGCCCTGCCAGCGGCGTGCCGACGACCGCCACAGTGGAAGCCGATCCAGGTATGTCAGACAATGTCGCCAACTAATAGAAACCGGCATCGCAAGTGCCATTGATTCAATCCGACGGGAACTACGGCAGCCAACTACCAACACTACAGCACCGGCGCCTATCCCGACGCCCAACCTGCAAGTCCAGCCAACTGATACAGTCGTTGGTGCACTATCACCTGCTTCACTCATCGCCGCCGGGCCAACGACGCTCGCTGCTCCGTCCAGCTCGGTGCTTACTCAAGCCCACCCAAGTAATCATCTCGCTTATTGTAATGGATATCAACTCGCCATTACAGCTGCCCGACCCGACTCGACCACCAGTGGTGGCGCTGCGCACATCACCCTACCGATGGAGGCGCACCTCATAACAACAACCTGGACAATATGGCTGCGCCCTATGCTCAACCCGCCCAGCCAGCCGGTCACAATGCACCGCCATGGCGCCCACCACCTAGCGCCGGGCCAACGGGCAAATCCTCTGCAGCAATACCCCAGCCGACATGCTACTGCCATACGTCGATCAATCAACACTCAACGCCTTGGCTAACCTCGGTAAGTTCATCGAATTTGGTGACTTACACCCGGATGCCCTAGCTCCCAACTCAACCCAGGCTACCAAGACACAAGTAGCTTTCGATCCAGACAACTGTGGCGTAGCACATTCACAACCGAGGTGAAGGGGAAAACTATCGACGACTTTGACACCTGGTTACAGTGCTTCCTCGTCTTTTCTTATATCGAACATTCTACTACCACATTTGGCGATCCCCATGATCACCTACCTTCGTTTCATCGCCTCCAAAGCTGCCGCCTACAAGCCGGAGGCCTGGCTCACGTACGACAATTCTTCCGCCTGTACGCTGCCCGTTACCAACTGGAGCAAGCCAAACCCAGACCTCAATTTCCAGCACTTCCTCAACCAGCCACACCCCTTGCGCCCTTCCTGCTTCGCCTGTGGCCAACATGGTCATGTGAAGACCAACTGGCCAAACCTACGCAGCAGCGATACCAACCCATACTACTGGGAGAGCTCAGCGAACAAGAAACAGTACGACGAACCTCAGGTATGTCGATCTTTCAACTGAGGCTCATGCAAGACCCCCTGCCAATATGGCAGGCTACACAAGTTGCTCCGTGTGTAATGCGACCGACCATAATGCTTTGCAACACCACCAAGGCACTAAACAAGAGACCCCCCAGCCCTTTCGAGGGAGCGACCATCCACACAGCGACAATCGCAATGCTACAGCCGACGACACCAATCAACCTCACTAAGCTTCCAGCTGCCCTGCACGACCACCCGCATAAACAATTCACAGCCAGCCTCATCCACGATCTCACCCATGGTGCCGACATCAGCTCCAGTGGAAACCAAACACCACGCTACACCCACAACACCAGTCAGCAACGATCAACCCGGATACCATCTCCACCGCAATAACAAACGAACTGCACCTTGGCCACACAGTTGGCCCATTCGCTGTGCCACTTCTGCCATGGGATGGCAAGAGAATGGAAAGAGATGTACCCAATATTAGTCGCCTGTTCAATTTGGGGACACGGCTTCCGCGGTGGTGCTGCCACAACCACCGCCGAAGCCGGCCTTACCTGGCTGGCTCATAAAGACACTGGGCAGATGGAGGAGTGACGCGTACCAGATCTACATCACGACACCATAGGAGACCCTGGACGTAGTACCGAAGGTACTCGCAACTTGCCAACAATTTGACGTAGGACTCTGTTCTCGGTGGACAATACCAACGATGTAATGGCGCTACATGAACTATAGAGACATGAAACGTTAGGAACAATGAACATATACTATGAGAAATCTCCCAATGATGCATGGTCACCACGGGGGGGGGGCTGCTTTACTGCCGCACCGCAGTCATGCATGCCCGCGGTTTGGCCATAATTTGGGGGGTACTGTCATGGGTCTGCTGCGGGCGACTGGTAGCACGTTGCCCGATGCACGGTACCAATAACCCGGTACCGCCATCCAGGCCGCTATGACGCCTCGTTGCCCCCGCCATGGCAGTACATGCATAACCCCGGATTTCGGCCAAACACTTGTCTCCGTGTCGTTCCTTTGCGTTAATGGGTGATTATGGCTTTGCTATAATCATTGTTAACATCTGGAGGGACACGGGAGAAGGGTTTAGACCTTTCTAAGTATGGGTCACCATGCACCACTACTTCTACTGCTTGCTGGATGCACTGGAGACGTAACCTTATCTACCAACCGCCTTCAAATTTACCGTTATCAAAACAACTTGCGTCACCCTTGCCACGTCATTATCCATGCGCATATCAGTATGATCAAAGCCACAGATCGTCCATTTCAACTTCTGCCACGCTCAAGTTCACACCACAAAATTCCCACCCACCGTCACTAGAAAAAAAAAAGCCTCGCTGCAGGCTAGCAGCTCACAATAAAACATGCTGTATGTCTCTATATCGCTAACTTTACATAATAAAGTTCCAGGGGGTACTGTCATGGGTCTGCTGCGGGCGACTGGTAGCACGTTGCCCGATGCATGGTACCAATAACCCGGTACCGCCATCCAGGCTGCTATGACGCCTCGTTGCCCCCACCATGGCAGTACATGCATAACCCCGGATTTCGGCCAAACACTTGTCTCCGTGTCGTTCCTTTGCGTTAATCAAAATATCATGTATTCATGGTAAATGCGTTCTGGAAAATAATACCAAACACAACACTTGCATGTACCGTACAGATTCGGTAGATATCCTACATGTTTGATGACAGAGTTCAAGCATTTCTCTGCTCAACCATAAAATAATTGTCAATGAGCCAGCTGATAGATTACGTCAGACGCTAGTATATCAATCCGCCTTAGCAAGATGACGCAAACAAATGT